>NW_028270157.1:69487911-69757911 GCF_037043375.1 Chiloscyllium plagiosum
CTCAATGTCCTCATGTTGCAAAGTTGAATGGGAGAGAAGACTCCAAGGACTGAATGGTCCATTCCTGCTCTTGATTCATACGTTTGTAATGGAAATTGTAACATCCGTGAGGGAGAGGTTTTAGAGGGAGTTCTGAGATTAGTTCATCAAAAATGAAGAATCAACATCCCTTTGATCAACAATGTCACTAATATCTGGGATGGATTGTGGAGAAATCTGTGGGGCATGTTTTACCACATGTGCTGTTTGATGTGTTCTGTGACATTATTTGCTCGACCCATATTTGCTTCATGTCATGTTTCGGATGTTAATCACATCTGTCTTTGCACAATCTAAATCATAATTCTAAAGGTGGAAATAACACCTCTATCACAATTGGCAGTTAAGAGCGACCAACATTACTGGAGTTACATGTATGTCAGACCAAATAAAGATGACAGTTTCCATCCCTAAAATACATTAATGAACCAGGTGGACCTGGTGAAGAGTGAAAGCTACAGTGTGATCTTGTGGGTGGGGTTTGCCTTTGATGGACATAGGGACTCACAACAGAGGCTCCACTCACCTTTGCTTGACACCAGCTGAAGCTACAGGTCTTCCCTACAGGTATGGGTCTTGGTTTGAGACTATAGCGTAGCCATCAACTAGGCACTGCCAGCATGCAACAAATTCTGAGACAGGATGGCGGTGAGTAGACAGAGGCGGAGAAGGTCATGCATTGGTTTGTACAATAGGCAACACCATTCACTCTGCGCCCCTGCCATTAAACATGCCAGAGGGAAAATTACAACATCAGCCCAAACCGTCCAAGTATAAAATGGAACGATAGATTGGATTCTAATAATAAGACTTTTAGTATACCTGACACCTCACCATTCATATGGAACAATGTTGCTCTCCATTGCAACAAGGCGGTATCAAATTGTGCATTTGTCCCTCCTTTGATAGCCTGATGGGACTGCATGTTCCAATTAACATGTCTGAAGTCCCAGTGTCTGTGATAGCATTTCTGAAGCAGGTTAATGTTGAAAGGAAGGCTGTTAAACTGGATTCATTAGAACTTATGTTTTTGAAAAGCCAGATGGCAGGTTCAATAGATGATCAGTCCTTTCCACAATCTTCTTAAAAGGCTAAATGCTGTTTAAAATGATTAAGGCCAAGAGAAAATGTAGAAATATCAGTGTAATAGTCAACAGGCAAATTGGCAAATGGTGGTGGCATTAATTTATCTGTCTGGTTTTATTAAACAGGAAGCAACTTTACTGTCAACTTTCTATTGAAATGCAAAATGTCATGGATAACATTTGCTCAGTACTTATTAGAATCAACTGCTATCTTTTGAATAGTGCAATTAATCTCTTTGGCAATGCAAGGGTTTATTGAATGCAACTAATCTCCTGATGATAATGTGATTGCTGGAGGCTCATTGTTGGAGTAATGTAAGGTCTTGGAGTGCATCTCTCAGGTTCAATACCAGGAGTCACGGAAGCTGCATGTGAATATTAGTCATTGGTGACCTTTGCACTGTGTCTTCAAAATAAAAGATGCATGGTATTTGGCTGGGCATTTATACGGCCCACAAAACCATGATCAACAACCATCCCGTACTGTACAGTGACAGACCTGTCCCGAGCAGTACTATACCCCAGTATTATACAGTGACACATCTGTCCCTACCAGCACTGTACCACAGTGTTTTACAGTGACAGACCTGTCCCCACCAGTACTATATCCCAGTATTATACAGTGACACATCTGTTACTACCAGCACTGTACCACAGTGTTTTACAGTGACAGACCTGTCCCCACCAGTACTGTACCCTAGTGTTATGCAGTGACAGACCTGTCCGCACCAGTACTGTACCCCAGTGTTATACAGAGACAGATCTGCCCTCACCAGTACTGTACCCAGTGTTGTAGTACAGAAACAGACCTGTCCTGATCGTTACTGTATCCCAGTGTTATGACATGACAGACAAATATCCACTAGCTCTGTCTACCTATTATATAGAATGAATGGATTCTCACAGCAGTCAGTGACTTCTCTGAGGAGATCAAAGGCATGGAATAAATTCACAGCTGACACAATGAGATGTTAGAATAGTATCTTGTAAAAATGCATGAGGAAGTTGCTGAAGGATGGGGATAGGCTGAGTGAGTGAGCAATAATCTGTTAGATGGGTCATGCCGTGGGAATTTGTGACACTGTTCACTTTGCCAAGGTGAATAATAAGCAGAACATTTACTTAAACAGAGAATGGCTGCAGAATTCTGAGGTGCAAAGGGATTAATGTGTTCTGATGCATGAGTGACAAAATGTTAGCAAACATGTCAATCAGGAAGACTAATGGGTTGCCGTCCTTTATTACAAAAGAAAATTAGCATAACAGTAAGGACCCTATGCTTCTCTCATACAGGTCATTTGAGAGATTATGCCTTGAATACTGTGTCCACTTCTGGTCGCCCTGTTACAGAAAGGATATTCGAGAGGTTTGTACAATAGGCAACACCATTCACTCTGTGCCCCTGCCATTAAACATGCCAGAGGGAAAATTACAACATCAGCCCAAACCGTCCAAGTATAAAATGGAACGATAGATTGGATTCTAATAATAAGACTTTTAGTATACCTGACACCTCACCATTCGTAAACGATTTACCAGAATGTTGCTGGGAGTGGGAGACTTGAGTTATAAGGAGGGGCTAGATAGACTGGGACATTTCTCCACTGGAGCATAGGAGATTGAGGGGGTGACCTTATAACCCCTCATGAGGGGTTAGGTAAGGTGAATGGTAGGTGTCTTTTCCGAAGGGTGGGGAATTTCAAGACTATGGGGCATAGTTTTAAGAAGAGAGCAGTAAGATTAGAAAACATGTGAGAGGCAATATTTTTACACGGACAGTGGTTTGTATGTGGAATGAATTTCCAGAGGAAGTGGTGGATGTGTGTACAGTTACAACATTTGAAAGACATTTGGATTGGTGCATGAATAGGAAATGTTTGGAGGGATATGGACCAAGAACAGGCAAGCGGGACTAGTTTAGTCAGAATTATTTTCAGACTGATAGATGAGGGCCAACTGCTGGCAGTAGGACTAGTTTGGTTTGGGATTATGATTAGATTAGATTAGATTAGATTAGATTACAGTGAGGAAACAGGCCCTTCGGCCCAACAAGTCCACACCGACCCGCCGAAGCACAACCCACCCATACCTCTACATTTACCCCTTACCTAACACTACGGGCAATTTAGCATAGCCAATTCACCTGACCTGCACATCTTTGGACTGTGGGAGGAAACCGGAGCACCCAGAGGAAACCCACGCAGACACGGGGAGAACATGCAAACTCCACACAGTCAGTCGCCTGAAGCGGGAATCGAACCCGGGTCTCTGGCGCTGTGAGGCAGCAGTGCTAACCACTGTGCCACCGTGCCGCCCAAATGGTTGGCAGGGGGGTCGAGAGTGTGGTGCTGGATGAGCACAGCTGGTCAGGCAGCATCCAAGGAGCCAGAGAGTCGAGGTTTCAGGCATAAGCCCTTCATCAGGAATGTGACTTGTGGGCCAGAGGGGCTGAGAGATAAATAGGAGGGGGGTGGGGTTGGGGGAAGGTAGCTGGGAATGCGGAGGCAGATGAAGGTGGGAGGGAAAGTGATAGGTTGGAGAGGAAGGTGGAGCAGATAGGTAGGAAGGAAGATGGACAGGTCAAGTGGGCGGTGCCGAGTTGGAGGCTTGGGACTAGGAGAAGGTGGGCAGAGGGGAAATGAGGAAACTGGTGAAATCCATTGATTCCGTGTGGTTGAGGGGGACCAAGGCGGAAGATGAGACGTTTTTCCTCCAGGCATTGGGTTTGCTGGAGTTGGGGTGGGGGGGGGGGAGCGGCAGTTAAAGAGTTTGGCCATGGGGCAGTGGGATTGGTTGGTGTCCATCAAACCAGCAGAGAAGGGGAGGGGGGCACAGTGATAGTTTGGTGCACCGACCTCTCCATCGCTGAAGTCAGGTGCCAACTCGCAGACACCTCCTCCGACTGCCCCCTTGAGCATGACCTCACTTGCCATCACCAAACCATCTCCCAGACTATCCACACCCTCATCACCTCAGGAGATCTCTCATCCACAGACTCCAACCTCCTTAGTCCAGGAAATCCCCACCTACGTTCAGGACACCACACACACCCTTCAACTCCTGCAAGACTTCCCCGGTCCCAATGCCTTATCTTCACCATGGACATCCAGTCCCCATACACATCTATCCATCATAACGAAGGCCTCCAAGCCCTCCATTTCTTCCTCTCACACGACCCAACCATTACCTTTCCACTGACAGCCTCATTTGCCTGCCTAAACTGGTCCTCACCCTGAACGACTTCTCCTTTTAATCCTCCCACTTCCTCCCAAACCAAAGGGATAGCCATGGGCACCCACATGGGTCCCAGCTATGCCTGCCTCTTCATCAGGCACGTGGAACAGTCCATCTTCCGGGGCTACACTGGCACCATTCCCCACCTTTTCCTCCGCTACGTCGAATATTGTGTCGGTGATATCTCTTGCTCCCTCAAGGAGGTTGAACACTTCACCAAATTGACAAATACCTTCCACTCTGACCTCAAATTCACCTGGACCATCTTGGACACCCCCCTCCCATTTCTGGACCTCTCCATATCCATCTCCAGTGACCGACTAACCACGGACATCTGCTACAAGCCCACTGACTCCCACAGCTACCTGGACTACACCTCCTCCCACACTGCCTCCTATAAAAACACCATCCCTTATTCCCAATTCCTCCGCCTCCGCCGCATTTGTTCCCAGGATGACGACTTCCACCAAAGAACATCCCAGGTGGCCTGTTTCTCCAAAGACCAAAATTTCCCTTCCTAGGTGATCAACGATGCCCTCCAGCCTATCTCCTCCACTCACAACTAAGACAGAACATCTCCCAGTCCTCACCTTCCACCCCACCAACCTCCAGATACATCACATCATCCTCCGCCATGTCTGCCACCTACAAAGGGATCCCACCACCAGAGATATATTTTCCTCCCCACCCTAATTGCATTCCACAGAGACCATTCCCTCTGTGACACCTTTGTCAGATCCTTCACCAGGCCACACCCCACTCCTGGCACCTTTCCCTGCCACCAGAAGAAATGCAAAAACTCCGTCTCAGGCCCCAAAGGATCCTTCAACATCCAACAGAAATTTACCTGTACTTCCACACACGCCATCTATTGTACCTGTTGCACCCGATGTGGTTTCCTCTACATCGTGGACACAGGACACCAACTTGCGGATCTTTTCAGAGACCATCTGTGGGACACCCACACCAACCAACCAACCACACCACCCCATGGCTGAACACTTTAACTCCCCACACCACCAAGGTCCTCCATCACTGACAAACCCTAACCACACAATGCCTGGAGGAAGAACGTCTCATCTTCCACCTTGGGACCCTGCAACAACATGGGATCAGTGTGGATTTCACCAGTTTCCTCATTTCCCCTCCCCCCACCTTATTCCACTCCCAAGCCTCCAACTCGGCACCGCCCTCTTGACCTGTCCATCTTCCTTCCCACCTATCTGTTCCACCCTCCTCTCCGACCTATCTCTTATCCCCCTCACCTTCATCTACCTAGCACATTCCCAGCTACCTTGTCCCCAGTCCAATCCCCCTCCCATTTATCTCTCAGCCCCCCTGGCCCACAAGCCTCATTCCTGATGAAGGGTTTATGCCTGTAATGTCGAATCTGCTGCTCCTCGGATGCTGCCTGACCTGCTGTGCTTTTCCAGCAACACACTCTCCAGCATCTGCAGTCCTCACTCTCTCCTGTTATGGTTGGCATAGACTGGTTGGACGAAAGGGTCTATTTCGATAACATATGACTCTGTGTGTGAGATAGTTCAGTGAAGGTATACAAGATTGACAGCTGGAATTAAGGAGATGTCTTACGAGGACAGACTGGATAGGCTGAGCTTATTTCCATTAGAGTTGTGCAGAGCAAGGAGTGACCTGACTGAAGTGTCTAAGATCTTGTAAGGTCTTGACAAAATACTTGAGGAAATGAAGTTTTCTCTTGTGGGTCACCCCAGACCGAGTGCACTATTTTTTTTTAAACGTGAAATGTTGCCCTTTCAAGATTGTTGTGGCAGCATCTGTGATGACAGAATCAGAGTTTCATTGCTAAGTCCAACGTAACTCATCTTCAGAACGTCCCATCCTGTTATCACCCTCTTGGCAGTCCACAACTAATATTTTGTCACCTTTACATCACACAGCTATCGCTCTTCAGTTACAACATAATTGACAAGGTCAAAATGAAGGCGCAAATTCCAAGGTTTTCCTGTGTGATAGAAAAAGAGGAATTTTATGATCAACTACCTCAGGAAACACATATCTGTGACACTAAAACGTGCACACACACACAGGTAATACATTTAAATATAAGGAAATGGATATTTAAGGGCAGGAGGAATAAGCTGTGAAAGTGTTTTTTAAAATTCCTCATTCTCAAACTTTTGGCTCGTGCTAAGGAGCAATGAATTTTACAGATCTTAGAATCCCTACACTGTGGAAGCAGGCCATTCAGCCCATTGAACCCACAGCAAACCTCCAAACAGAGTCCCATCCAGACCCACCCTATCCCTATAACCCCGCATTTCCCATGGTTAATACATCTAGCTTGCACATCCCTGGACACTATGGGCAGTTTAGCGTGGCCAATCTACTTAATCTGCATATCTTGGACTGCAGGAGGAAACCCACATAGACACAGGAGAACATGCAAATGCCACACATGCAGTCACCCATAGGTGGAACGAAACCGAGGTCCCTGGCGTTGTGAGGCAGCCGTGCTAACGATTGTGCCACCATGCACCCCATTTCTGACCTTATGACAGGGAGAAGATAATTGAAGCAGCTGAAGATAGTTAGGACTAGGACTCTACCCTGAGGAACTCCTACAGAGATTTCTGGAGCTGAGATGATTGATCTCCAATGACCAACCTTTGTGCTTATTATGACTTCAAAGAGTGCAGAGATTTCCCCTACATTGCAGGATTGCAGCAGTATAAGAAGACAGCTCACCACCTCCTTCTCCAGGGGAAATATGCAACAAATGCTAACCTATGTCATTGTCCCATGAACTAATTTTTAATAGATGTGATTAACTGGTTGTGGAATCACTTAGCCATGCTGATCACTAGCTGCTTCTAGTGCTGGGCATGAAAGTAGTCCTGTATTGTTGACACCTCACTTTTTAGGTATACCTTGGTGTGTTCTTGGCTTCCCAGCCTGCACTCTTCATTGATCCCCTGATTTGATTATGAGATTCCATGGAATCACCACTTGGTATAGTGGGGGATATGGATGACCATAAAGTTACAGGTTGTGTTGAGGTATGCTCATGGATCCCAGTTGAAACTTTATTGCTGGAACAGCACAGCAGGTCAGGCAGCATCCAGGGAACAGGAGATTCGACGTTTCGGGCACAGGCCCTTCTTCAGGATTCCTGAAGAAGGGCCTGTGCCCGAAACGTCGAAGTTTCCTGAAGAAGGGCCTGTGCCCGAAACGTCGAATCTCCTGTTCCCTGGATGCTGCCTGACCAGCTGTGCTGTTCCAGCAATAAAGTTTCAACTTTGATCTCCAGCATCTGCAGACCTCACTTTCTCCTCATGGATCCCAGTCTCGAGTTGCTGGATCTGTTTGAAATTTTGTAGGGCAACCCAATACAATGGATAATATTCTCTATTTGAAGGTAAGATTTCATTCCCACAAGAGCTGAGGAGTGGTCGTTCTTTCTGATATTTCCATAAACAGTTGTACCTGCTACGAGTGGGCTGGTGAGGATGTGATTGAATATGTTGACCAATGTTGTTGATTCTCTCATCACCTGCCACCCGACCCTTGTATAGCAGCAATATCCCATAGGAATTGGCCAGTTCAGTCAGCAGTGGTGTGATCAAGCTACTCTTGGTGAAGCACATTGAGGTCACTCTCTCAGACTATGTTCTATGCCCTTGCCACCTTCAGTGCTTCTTTCACATGGTGTCCATTGTGAAATAGTGCATCAGCCAAGGGCGGGACAAGTGGGGGTTGAGATGGTGTCCTTGTCCATATTTGACCTGACGCCTGAGAAGCTATAGGGTCCACAGTCAGTCAATGTTTAACAGCTCTGTCTGGTCAGTAGAATAGGACATATTCAAGGATGGTGACGGTGGTGTCTGGGATATTGTCTATAATGTACGATTCTGTGAGTATGACTATGTCAGGCTATTGCGACACAAGTCTGTGAGACAGCTCTCCCAATTTTTCTTCTATTTGCTCATAGCATGTGAATGTCACTGGCTAGACTATAATTTACTGCCCATCCCTAATTTTCCAATGGAAAGGTAAGATTCAACCACATCGTTGTAGGTCTGCAGTTACATGTAGGCCAGATCCAGAACAGATAACAGATTACCTACCTTAATAAGCCAGATGGGTATTTACAATCAACATCAAACTAGGTTTCACTTCCAAATGTTTTATTGACTTCAAATGTCACCATCTGACATTTGAAGCTGTGTCCCCAAAACATAAGCCTATATTACAAGGCCAGAGCTATTCCCCAAAACCCCAGCACCTCAATCCAGGCCTCACTTTGCCAGTGTAGCTCTTGTTATTTCCACATTCTATATTACATAAACTACAAGTTATCTAAACCAGCGCCTATTGAATGGTGTCCAGTACTTCTAACCCACTGCTCCCGATAAAACTGAATTCAAAGTTCTGGCTTTTATTCGGAAATGTATCCACAGCTCTATCTGTTCAGGTTGCACTCCATGTAACAGAGGACACCTTTAACACTTCCCAATCTCCTGTTATTCCAGGGCTTTCCGAAATGCAGAGCTTTGGGGGTTGGGGACACGAGAGATGAAAGACAACCTAAAATTTGAGGGGCACGAGCTCTGAAGCAGCAATGGCTGCCGATGACCTCACATAGGCAGCTGCAACTCTAACAGGTTCCACCTTCACACCTCCCGCCCCAGCGCACCCCATCTCTTGACGGGGTCACAACTGGGTTTGGGGACCACTGCCTCCCTCCCTCCCATCTTCAAAAGTATTTATTTAAACTCATTCACAGGATGTGGTCATCACCAGCTGGGCCAGCATTTGTCACTAATTGCCCAGATGGCAGTTGAGAATCTACCACGTTACCATGGGTCTGATGTCACATGTAGGCCAATCCAGGTAAGGATGGCAATTCCCTTCCATAAATGACATTGGTGAACCAGATGGATTTTTCTGACAATCGATAGTGATTAGCTAGTTGCCATTAGGCTGGATTTTATTCCACAGTTGTATTGAATTCAAATGTTGCAGCTAAATATCCATAGGGTGGATTTAAAACCATATCCCTAGATCATTCAGCTGGGGCTTACTGGTTTACTTGTCCGGTGTCATTATCACTTTGCCAATAACTCCTCGGGTATCTTGAAAACCCAATTCCCCAACCATTTCTTATTGGAATTTACAAGACACTGAGGGAACTTGACAAGGAGGGATACCGAGAGTGTTATATAATAGAAATAACTATGACATACACAATTGATACGACATCAACAGTCCCATGTTAAGAGTGGATTGGTAGAGTTGCCATGCAGAGCTGCAATATTAGAATGCAAAGAAAGAGCTTCACAAGACTAATAAAGTTTAGACAATAGTCACTCTTAAGAAAGGAAAAGGATCGAGATGTGGCAGACGACAGTGCAGCTGACGAAAACAGCCTCAAAGTTGCAGTACAGAGACCCAACGTCCAGACCTTCCAATGTGCAGAACCCATGAGAATAAAACAATGCTCAAATCTAGAAGCAGTTTAGTCCCTTGAAATAAAGCACAAATCAGAGACATTGTTGCCCCTAATGGGAGAGGCTTGAAGCAGGGGGACACAGTTTAAAAGTAAGGGCTCTCCCATTTAAGGTAGGAATTAGGAGAAATATTTTCTGAGGGTTGTGGAATTGTCTTCCCTCGAGAACAGTGGGAGCAGGGTGTGGCTATACTGTGGCTCAAAGTGGGGTGCTGTGTTCTTTTTAGAGAGAGGTTAGGGGAACAGGTGCTAAGCAGTCTATGTGAAGATAAACAACTTGTGAGGCTTTGAGTTTTTTAAAAGTTGGAACAACTGAAGCACCCCGACTGGGTCTGGACACGTTCTCACTGATCAAGAATTTTTGGTTAGCCTTCAGCAGTTGCTGCAGTTTTTACAAAGTAGAAGCTATATTTTCCTCACTCTGGGTTACAGTTAGAAGCTGGGGTTTCTCTTCCTCCTGCAGGAGTTGAATGTGAGAAAATCTATTTTCTGAATTTGCCTTTTTGCCAAGGGGCATGCTTATGGGATGTTATTGTATTGAACAGTTAATTAGGAGCAGTACTATCCCTTTTGTTCTGTTAAGTCTTCCAACAGAGTTGTTATTCTGAATTCTTTTTTTGTTATATTTTGACTATAGTATTTGAACTAATTGTGTTTTGCTTAACATAGAGCAGTTTGAGCAATTGAATTACATCTGGATCTGAGCACTTTACATTCGCCTTTAAGATAGGCTAGGCTACCTTCTTAAAACATTTGGAAGGAGTCTGGTCTGATCTGTAACAAGGGACATTGAATATTTAAGGCAGAGTTGGATTCTGAACTAACAAAAGAGTCGGAGGATTTTGAAAGTTCGGTAATTAAGGGGGAGTTCAGGTCACTATTTGATCAGTTCTTACAAAATGATAGAACATGCTCAAGGGACTGAATGGCCTTCTCCTATTTCATATGTCAGACTCTGATGCCCACCTGTGAAGCTCTTTGGGATTATTCATTGCATTAAAAATCTGTTGAAGAAATGAGATTGAGTTGTTGAATTACATGTGCAGGATCAGAAGTCAACTGCTGGGGCACCTCTCATAGGAAATTACCAGGTGCTGTGATTTACTCAGTGAAAAAACATACTGAAAACCCTGTGAACAGCTGTGTGCTGCTTTCTGCTTTTGACGTGTTCCTCTCCCTGAATGCTGTATCTGAGGCATGTTGGCTCTCAATGCTCCCAGGAGTATACATTTGACCCTGTTTACAACTTGCTGTTATAAAGTGAGCTGACACTTTGACCGAGTTTCGTACTTAGCTGTGCAACAGCTGCTGAAATTTGCAGGATTTCTTTGTGAAATGTCTGACCCTAAAAAAAAAACAGGTAATTGATTTTACTCAAAACTTTCTGGGAGAGACAGAAATATGTACAGAAATGCAATCAAGGATAAGTTGGTAATGCAAATCCAGCTTCACATCTCTAACGTGCAACAGTGCGATTTGTTCTCCAAAATCCATGCCTTTAACTTAGTCATAGAGATGTACAGCATGGAAAAAGACACTTTGATCCAACTCATCCAAGCTGATCAGATATCCTAAATTAATCTAGTCCCATTTGCCAGCATTTGGCCCATATCCCTTTTTACCCTTCCTCTTCATATACCCATCCAGATGCCTATTAAATGTGGTAATTGTACCAGCCTCCACCACTTCCTTTGGCTACCCTCTGTGTGAAAAAGTTGCCCCTTACATCCCTTTTAAACCATGGGTAACATAGTGGCTCAGTGGCTAGCACTACTATTTCAGACTTGGGCTCAATCCCTGCCTCAGGTGACTGTCTGTATGGAGCTTGCACATTCCCCTTGTGTCTGCATGGGTTTCCTCCCACAATCCAAAGATGTGCAGGTTAGGTGGATTGGCTATGCCAAATTGCTCATAGTGTTAAGTGCATTAGTTAGGGGTAAATGTAGGAAGGTAGGTTACTCTTCGAAGGGTCGGTTTGGACTTGTTGGGCTGAAGGGCCTGTAGCATACTGTAGGGAATCTAATCTAAATCTTTCCCCTCTCACCTTAAACTTATTCCCCTTAGTTTTGGACTCCACTACCCTAGGGTAAAGAACTTGGCCATTCACCCTATCCATGCCCCTCATGATTTTATAAATGTCTATAAAGTCACCCCTCAGCCTCAGACCCTCCAAAGAAAATAGCCCTGTTCAGCCTCTCCCTGTAGCTCAAACCCTCTAACCCTGATAATATCCTTGTAAATCTTTTCTGAATCCTTTCAAGTTTCACAACAGTCCAGAACTAGAGCACATAGGTTTAGAGTGAGAGGGGAAAGATATAAAAGAGACCCAAGGGGCAATTTTTTCATGCAGAGGGTGGTACGTGTATGGAATGAGCTGCCAGAGGAAGTGGTGGAGGCTGGTACAATTGTAACATTTAAGAGGCATTTGGATGGGTATATGAATAGGAAGGGTTTGGAGGGATATGGGCCGGGTGCTGGCAGGTGGGACTAGTTTGGGTTGGGATATCTGGTCAGCATGGACAGGTTGGACCGAAGAGTCTGTTTCCATGCTGTACATCTCTATGACTCTATGACTCTAAGTAACGAGACTCATTTAACAAGCCAGTGCGGCACAATGGACCAATGGCTACCTTCTGCCACCATAAGACTTCTGTGATCCCAGGATTATTTTCCTGTGAATTGCTTTAGGTAAATTTACTAAGGGTGCTATGCCACTTCAAATGTTTCCTGCTTCACGATTACAAATCACGAAACTATTCTTAATTTGCCTTTCACTTGCATCTCACCTGGCTGTCCCTGAACCAGAAATATTTAATGTTCACACTTTGTCTTTCAAGTTTGAATTCACCAACAGTAATATCCCTCCCAGTGAGCACAGGACATAAAGACAGAGCCTCTTGGCCTTCATGGCTTTTATTGAAGACTATAACCAGTCAATTTAATAAGACGTCTTTTCGTTTATATATGCATCTCGTTATGACTGAAACCACACAACAGCTATAATTCGTCACTATTTGTTCAGTTCCCCAATGGAACTCAATTAAGCCAAACTGCTACTTTTCAGTGAGATGCTGTGACAATTGCTAAGACTTCAGTTGTAATCATAACCTGTCATAGGCCACATCATTCTGATACAACAGACAGTAAATTAAAACCAAGCTATATTTACATCAGAGACTTTATTCATCTTGTCTGTCAAACTGTTTAAAAATATAGGACTTTAACAATGGCCAACATTTCAATTTCTAATTATGGAAGATTATAGTTTAGATCAGAATGATCAAACTGTCTTTCTAAGTCCCTTCTTTTATTTCTCCTCTTGTTACATTGGACTGCAGCAGTTCAAGGCAGCTCACCATCATCTTCTCAATAAGTTTTGGCCTGCCAGCGATCCCCACATCCCACTAGTGAATTAAAAAATGAATCATGTGGCAAATAGCAAACAAGGAACGAGGGTCAATAAACTTCCCCAGTTTCCATCTTTGCTGTTTTGCATTGATTGGTTGATACACTCATTTCACCAGGGCACACATGGTGCCTCAGTGGTTAGCACAGCTGCCTCACAGCGCCAGGGACCTGGGTTTGATTCCAGCCTCAGGTGACTGTCTGTGTGAAGTTTGCACATTTTGCCCGTGTCTGTGTGGATTTCCTTCGCGACCTCTGGTTTCCTCCCACAGTCCAAAGGCTAGGTGAATTGGCCATGTTAAAATTGCCAAGAGTGTTCAGGGATGTGTAGATTAGGTGCACTAATCAGGGGTAAATGTAGAGTAATAGGGTAGGAGAATGGGTCTGGGAGGGTTACTCTTCAGAGGGTCACTGTGGACTTGTTGGACCGAATGGTCTGTTTCCACACTGTAGGGATTCTATGAAGATTAAGCACGGTACAAGAATGGTATGTGAGTATTGAGTATAGGAGTTAGGAGGTCATGTTGTAGCTCTATAGGACACTAATTAGGCCACTTTTGGAATATTGTGTGCAATTCTGGTCTCCCTCCTATAGGAAAGATATTGTGAAACTTGAAAAGGTTCAGAAAAGACTTACAAGGATGTTGCCAAGGTCGGAGAATTTGAGCTACAGGGGAGACTGAATAGGCCGGGGCTATTTTCCCTGGAGCGTTGGAGGCTGAGGGGAGGGTGACCTTATAAAGATTTATAAAATCATGGGAGGCATGGATGTTGTAAATAGACAAGGTATTTTCCCCGAAGTGGGGGAGTCCAGAACTAGAGGGCATAGGTTTAGGGCGAGAGGAGAAAAACCTAAAAAGGTCCTAAGGGGCAAATTTATCACACAGAGGGTGGTGCATGCATGAAATGAGCTGCCAGAGAAAGTGGTGGAGGGTGGTACAATTGCAACATTTAAAAGGCATCTGGATGAATATATGATTAGGAAGGGTTTACAGGGATAGGGGAATAGTACTGGCAAATGGGACTAGATTGGGTTGGAATATCTGGTCGGATTGGACCGAAGAGTCTGTTTCTGTGCTGTACTTCTCTATGACTCTGTTTCACACCGCACCCCACAATCCGTATGAAACACTGAGTAGTGTGTCCCCTGTCTGAACAGAATGGGGCATGGGGTAAACACACAGCAAACCCTGCATCTAAAATTGATCTTGTTTGGAATTTCCACTCCACCAGAGCCTTAGATCTTGTTGAGTGTCTTTCTCCTTTTTCCAGTATTGTTTACAAAACCGGATGGATAGATTTTCTCCCTTTTTGTTTCATATTCGCTCCCACGTGCCGCACAGTCTACCCGATTATGCATTCAGAAACCTAAACCCATCAATGTTCAACTTCAGAACACATCTTTATCCCAATTTCTGATGGACATGAACACAGTACTCTAACAGCAAAAATCTCAAAACTTGGAAGTTTTGGACTGATGCCATTTGTTGCCTTAACCTTCACCACAGCATAAGCTTGTTTTTAAGCTGAGATGCCCACAGCTCTCCAATGAGTTCTACAGAGTTCAAACATCTGCTTTGATTTATTCTCGTCGGCTCTGGAGACAGATCACAGAACTTAATTGAAAACCAAACAGAACAGCAGGTGGAATGTCTACCTGCTTGGCTGTGAGCTGGGACTTCATGCTGAGAAACCTGAAGAAATGACTTCAAAAGAGGAAGATTAAAACATCACTTTAAAATACACAAAACACAATGATGAATGATGATAGGTGCTTCATACTTACGCTGCTTAAAACATAAGGTACCCTCATTACAATTTGAATATCATTAGCATAATTATCTCAGGGTGAAATGTTTTAAATCATATCATCAAAGGAGGAGAGATAACAGGAACGGTTAGAAAATTGAATTTTAGTTCATAGAGGCCTGATTGAAATAGGTAAAATATTGTATCATATGGATCAGATAAATCCAGATCATTACCTCAAAGTACATCAAAGAAGAATCAACAAGGTCGTACAGTTATAGTGTCATAGAGATGTACAGCACTGAAACAGACCCTTCAGTCCAACCCGTCCATGCCGACCTGATATCCCAATCCCATCTCGTCCCACCTGCCAGCACCCGGCCCATATCCCTCCAAACCCTTCCTATTCATATACCCATCCAGATGCCTTTTAAATGTTGCAACTGTACCAGCCTCCACCACTTCCTCTGGCAGCTCATTCCATACACATACCACACTCTGTGTGAAAAAGTTGCCCCTTGGGTCTCTTTTATATCTTTTCCCTCTCATCCTAATCCTATGCCCTCTAGTTCTGGACTACCCCACCCCAGGGAAGAGACTTTGTCTATTTATGCTATCCATGACCCCCATAATTTTGTAAACCTCCATAAGGTCACCTCTCAGCCTCTGATGCTCCAGGGAAAACGGCCCCAGCCTGTTCAATGTCTCCCTATAGCTCAAATCCTCCAACCCTGGCAACATCCTTGTAAATCTTTTCTGAACCCTTTCAAGTTTCACAACATCTTTCCAATAGGAAGGAGACCAGAATTGCACGCAATATTCCAACAGTGGCCTAACCAATGTCCTGTACAGTCACAACATAACCTCCCAACTCCTGTACTCAATACTCTGATCAATAAAGGAAAGCATACCAAGTGCCTTCTTCACTATCCTATCTACCTGTGACTCAACTTTCAAGGAGTTATGAACCTGCACTCCAAGGTCTCTTTGTTCCCTAGGACCTTACCATTAAGTGTATAAGTCCTGCTAAGATTTGCTTTCCCAAAATGCAGCACCTCACATTTATCTGAATTAAACTCCATCTGCCACTTCTCAGCCCATTGGCCCATCTGGTCAAGATCCCATTGTAATCTGAGGTAACCCTCTTTGCTGTCCACTCCACCTCCAATTTTAGTGTCATTTACAACCTTACTAACTCTACCTCCTATGCTCATATCCAAATCATTTATATAAACAATGAAAAGTATTGGACCCAGCACCGATCCTTGTGGCACTCCACTGGTCACAGGCATCCAGTCTGAAAAACAACCCTCCACCACCACCCTCTGTCTTCTACCTTTGAGCCAGTTCTGTATCCAAGTAGCTAGTTCTCCCTGTATTTCATGAGATCTAACCTTCCTAACCAGACTCCAATTTGGAACCTTGTCGAACACCTTACTAAAGTCCAGATAGATCACGTCCACCACTCTGCCCTCATCAATCTTCTTTGCTACTTCTTCAAAAAACTCAGCCAAGTTTATGAGACATGATTTCCCACGCACAAAGCCACTTTGACTGTCCCTTTATCCATTTTTATGTGTTTCAAGACATCCAGTCCTTCCTCCTCTGTAATATGGACATTTTTCAAGATGTCACCATTTATTCCCTACAGTCTATAGCTTCCATATCCTTTTCCACAGTAAACATTGATACAAAATACTTATTTGGTATCTGCCCCATCTCCTGCAGCTCCACACAAAGACCACCTTGCTGATCTTTGAGGGGCCCTATTTTCTCCCTAGTTACTCTTTTGTCCTTAATGTATTTGTAAAGATCCTTTGGATTCTCCTTAATTCTATTTGCCAAGGCTATCTCATGTCCCCTTTTTGCCCTCCTGATTTCTCTCTTAAGTATACTCTTACTGCCTTTATACTCTTCTAAGGATTCACTCGATCTATCCTGTCTATACCTGACATATGCTTTCTTCTTTTTCTTAACCAAACCCTCAATTTCTTTAGTCATCCAGCATTCCCTATACCTACCAGCCTTTCGTTCCACCCTAACAGGAATATACTGTCTCTGCATCTTGTAATCTCATTTCTGAAGGCTTCTCATTTTCTAGCCATCCCTTTACCAGCGAAAATCTGCCCCCAATCAGCTTTTGAATGTTCTTGCTTAATACCGTCAAAATTAGCCTTCCTCCAGCTTAGAACTTCAACTTTTAGATCCAGTCTATCCTTTTCCATCGCTATTTTAAAACTAGTAGAATTTTGGTCACTGGCCCCAAAGTGCTCCCCCGCTGACACCTCAGTCACCTGCCCTGCCTTATTTCTCAAGAGTAAGTCAAATTCTGCACCTTCTCTAATAAGTACATCCACATACTGGATCAGAAAATTTTCTTGTACACACTTAACAAATTCCTTTCCATCTAAACCCTTAACACAATGGTAGTCCCAGTCTATGTTTGGAAAGTTAAAATCCCCTGCCTATTATTCTTATAGATAACTGAGATCTTGCAAATCTGTTTCTCACTTTCCCTCTGACTTTTAGAGCATCTATGATACAATTCCAATAAGGTGATCATCCCTTTCTTATTTCTCAGTTCCACCCAAATAACTTCCCTTGATGTATTTCTGGGAATATCCTCCCTCAGCACAGCTGTAATGCTATCCCTTATCAAAAATGCCACTCACCCTCCCCTCTTGCCTCCCTTTCTGTCCTTCCTGTAGCATTTGTATCCTGGAACATTAAGCTGCCAGTCCTGTCTATCCCTGAGCCATGTTTTTGTAATTGCTATGATATCCCAGTCCCATGTTCCTAACCATGCCCTGAGTTCATCTGCCTTCCCTGTTAGGCCTCTTGTATTGAAATAAATGCAGTTTAATTTATCAGTTATACTTTGTTCTCTGCTTTGTCCCTGTCTGCTCTGACTGTTTGACTCGCTGCTTTTCTCAACTGCGCCAGTCTCAGATTGATCTCTTTCCTCATTATCTCCCTTTTAAAAGTGCCATTCTTTTGACCTTTTTTTTTCTCCAAAGTTCCAAAACAATACAACAGCATATAAAACAGTAATTGCTGCTCCTGGAGTTCGAGGAAATCACCTCCAACACCTAAAATACCTCAAAAAGGAGCAGCCTGTTACAGCCAGAAATGTTTCCCATCCTCCATCTTGGATTACCCAGAAACTACCATACAGAGATTGTTTCTTTTTTCATTTTCACCATGGTCTTGCCTCAGTGACACCTCATCAAATCAGAGTCCCCTTGCCTACCAATCCGTCCTCTCAAGAAATAGTTGTGCCCTTTGAAGTTTAGCATTCTCATCTCTGTCCTAATGAGCTTTAAATGAAGAGCTTTTAAATGAAGAGCTAATAAAAGAAAATTTCTGTCCTACACTTTCCACAGAAATGTTACACTTTCAAGAAATCAAGTCTAAATAGCTTACCAGCTTCAAATGGGTTCACATCTCCGTTTTGTAGAGTTGTGACAGTCAGTGACCAGAGATCCTCCTCCTAGTGTTCTAGCAACTTCCAACCTGATCTCCTGCCATAAGGCTCACTCCAGAGATTTGTTCCTGTAGCCTCATCAGGGTACATCTTCCAATGTCTTTATATCATTGCAAGTTCCTCAGTTTTCCCAGCATGCTATCAAATAGTCAATGGAAACAAAAATCTCAGACCATTCCATTTCTTAACCATAACCATCTTAAAATCTCGCAGTCAGAACTCATTAATGGGATTAGACATTGATGGCTAGCCAAACATCACATGAAGGTGAGAAAAGGATGGTACATTTTCGTCCCTAAAGGACATTAGGTGAACACGCACTGGTTTCCATGCCAATGTAACAGTAGTCAGGACCTGGTTGAGGAGGAACTTCTCCACCCAAAGGTATGGAATTCCCTGCCCAGTGAAGCAGTTGAGACTATCTCATTGAATATTTTCAAGGCAAAGATAGATTCTTGAACAGTAAAGGAATTAAGAGTTACTGTGTGAGGGTGGGTAAGTGGAGGTGGTCGATGAAAAGATCAGCCATAATCTTACTGCATGGTGGAGCAGGATCAATGGGCCAGATGGCCTACTGCTGCCCATATTTCTTATGTTCTTATGCTTAGCATTAGGCTAACATTCTAATTTCATATTTCTATTAAGTTCAAATTTCACCATCTGCCAGGGCGGCACTGAAATCCACATTATTGGAACATTAACCAGGGGGTTCTGATACAGCAATATTACTATAAGACCATCTCTCCTTTGGCAATCCATCCAATCTTCATTTGTCATAAAGGTGCTCTAGCTTAACAGTGGCAAGTCACTCTCATCCATTTCATGCTACTTTCAAGACTAATTTAATCTGAAAGTTTTTACATTAGGCCTTGATCTGCTTTTGAAATCCAACCAAATTGTTAACAGGTCTGTTAGCTAGTCAATGAAGAAAGAGACCACAGCTAGTCATTATTTAGTATAGATCTCTACACAGTAAGAATCATTACAGGTGTAGACATCTAGGTTTGACTCACAAATAAGTAAGTTGTCGCTTGGTACGCTTTTGAAGAAAAGAAATTAAAGCAAAATGAAGAGTAATAGCTGCTTAAAGGCCAGTTTATCCAGGCTTAGTACCAACCCAGATGCACCAAATTTACCAATACTAATGGTTGCCCAGTTACACCACCTACACCACCATATGGGTGACATGATGGCTGTGGTTAGCACTGCTGCCTCACAGCACCAGGGACGTGGGTTTGATTGCACCCTCAGACAACTGTCTGTATGGAGTTTGCACATTCTCCCTGTGTCTGCATGGGTTTCCTCCGGCTGCTCTGGTTTCCTGCATTCCAAAGAAGTGCAGGTTAGATGGATTGGCCATGCTAAGTTGCCCATTAGTGTCCAGGGATGTGCAAGCTAGGTGGATTAGCCATGGGAAATGCAAGGTTACAGGTATAGGGTCAGGAGTGGGATACTCTTTGGAGGGTTGGGGTGGACTTGATGGGCCAAAAGGCTTTCTTCCATGCTGATGGAATTCTATGTGTCAATGAATGATTGGGTATAACTCAAAGTCAAAAGGGACTTATACTCACAGTATTCTAGCTTAAGAACAGAAGAGTTGTTACTGAACCACACCAATTCTGGTGAGAGCCTCTTTATTAGTGCTCAAGTAACCATTCAATCAATTCCTTTCACTTGAAATTACTTAACCTTAACTGATACAATTAACATTGGACTCGCCATAAGCAATGCTGATCTACAAACTGACATTGTCAGATTGAGCTGAGGGCAAGCTAATTTCAAAGGGTTAACCCGCAGACTAAAAGGCACTGTGACCCAGCTAGCTTCAATCAACCTTTCTAAATTAGATCTAAATTGGCTGTCACAAGCCAAGTTCATTAAAGTGACTTGATCTGGTTTGGAAAACCTCCCAAAATCTGAAAGAAACGCAATCGATTTAGGTGAAACTCTTCAAAGTGGAAGAAGCTAAAATGAGTTTGCAGCTGGTATGTGTGGGGAGGGTTAACATTCAGAATTAAGAAAGGGAAGAATTTCTTGGGTTCTTCATCTACTCCTGTGCCCAACCTTGTGTTTATAAATGATATAAAAGGGTCATTGTTGCTGATCTGTCTAAGCAAAATGACACCTGCAGTGATCACCTGCTGTAGCGTCTTCAAGTATCTCTTTCAGATGGTTCTCGTGATATCAGACAGTCAGCACCAATAGAGAAAGAGGAGGGACCAGGTTGCAAGAGTTACAGTGTCTGACAAAGTGACAAGAGCTAAATTAATATCAGCGGACATGCAGTTGTTAACCTGGTAGTCCTTACTGCTTCAACAGTGAATACTAATGCAGCTCCTTCATTGTGTTAGACACAGCAGGCCTGCTGAATCAATCCCACTGTGGTGTTGTCAGCTCACACTTTATTCAAAAATCTATCTCAGTACAGAGACGGAAATAAAATAACAAGAGCTTTCAAAGTCAACAGTATTTCTTTATTCCCTGTTGTAAATGTAGTGCTCTTTGAAGTGGGCAATGCTGGATGCGAGGGAATATAATGCTAATCTCAAGAACTAGGTCGGGTGTTTCCACGTTACAGACAAGTAAGGCTCCATATGCTCAGCACTGCAATGTGGCTCAGCCCCATATTCAGTGGGAGAACAGTTGTAAGTCTTTGTATCTTATTTGGATCAGCCATGATCCTGTTGATGTAGGTTTGAGGGTCTACTCCTGTACCTATTTCTTATGGTCTTATTGTCAAAATGGCCTATTTCAGATGTGCCTATTCAAGACGTACAAGAATACCCTAGGTGCCTACTGCTTTAACACAGAATCCCTACAGTGTGGAAGCAGGTCATTCAGCTCATCAAGTCCACACCAACCCTCCGAAAAGCATCCCACCCAGACCCACCCTCATTCCTGTAACTCTGTATTTCCCACAGCCAATGCACCTAGCCTACACATATTTAGACTATGTTAGGAAACAGGAGAACTCAGAGGAAACCCACGCAGACACGGGGAGAATGTGCAAACTCCACACAGACAGTTGCCCGAGGCTGGAATCGAACCCAAGTCCCTGGCACTCTGAAGCAGCAGTGTTGACCGCTGAACCACCGTGCCATCCTATATTATGTTATTCAAAATTTCTTAAAATAGGCAATTAATTGCACTAAATGGTAGATTGAGGCAGAACAGTTGCAAAGCTTTGCAGACCTCGGAATCCAAATGTAATTTATTTGTCAGAGGTAGAGGGTGAGGCATTGTGTCAGAGGTTGCTGATCACTGTTTCATTTTGAAAACAAGCAGTAAAATGCTGCTTTGTTCTTATTTCTAGGGCAAATGCCTCCTGTTCACCTGAAAAGATTAGCACTTGGTTAATATTGGGCAGAGAGATCTGGGAGTGCAGGTCCATTGTACCCTGAAGGTGGCTGCACAGGTGGGTAGAGTGGTCAAGAAGGCATATAGTATGTTTGCCTTCATGGGACAAGGTATTGAGTATAAGAGCTGGCAAGTTATGTTAAAATTGTACAAGACATTGGTTCGGCCGCATTTAGAATACTGTGTACAGTAGATGGTCGCCACATTACCAAAAGGATGTGGACGCTTTGGAGAGGGTGCAGAGAAGGTTTACAAGGATGTTTCCAGGTATGGAAGGTGCTAGCAATGAAGAGAGGTTGAGTAGGTTAGGATTGTTTTCATTTGACAAAAGGCGATTGAGGGGGGGGGGGACCTGATTGAGGTTCACAAAATCATGAAGGGTATAGACAAGGTGGATAGAAATAAGCTTTTTTCCCAGCGTGAAGGATTCAATAACGAGAGGTCACGCTTTCAAGGTGAGAGGTGAACAGTTTAAGGGGGATACACACGACAAGTACTTCACGCATTGCCAACAAAGGTGGTAGAGGCAGGCACGGTAGATTCATTTGAGATGCGTCTGGACAGATGCATGAGTAGGTGGGGAGCAGAGGGATACAGATGCTTAGAAATTGGGCAACAGATTTAGACAGTAGATGTGGATCAGCTCAGGCTTGGAGGGCCAAAAGGCCTGTTCCTGGGCTGTAAATTTTCTTTGTTCTTTGTTCGATTCCAAAATGTCTCTTGAAATTACACTCATTCTTCATGTTTGAGCTTGCTTCTGTGTGTAATTTAACCATGTGGTCATTCTAACCAAATCTGAGGAAAACTTCCAAGGCAAGCGCAAGCATAATAAAAGATCATAGTGGAACAGAGGGAGCTTGCAGTGCCTGGCCACAGATCCCGAAAGGTGGTTGGACCGGTAGATAAGGAGGCATAGGATGTTTTGGGCGTTTTAAGGTCAAATATAATCTCAGCTAACATGGAAAGTGAGAAATTATCAGGGATATGCAGGAATGTATAGCTAATGTTAAAATCAAATCAGCCATGATCTCAATGAATGGTGAAGCAATCTTGAAGGAACAAGTGGCCTACTCTTGTTCCTTGATTGTATGATTGATTTTTTGGAAAGGGTCATTGCCACTGTCCATCATATTATTATTATTAGTCCAGGGTAGCACAGTGACTCACAGTGCTACTGACCAACAATCAATTCCACCCTTGGGTGACCGTGCATGTGGAGTTTTCACATTCTCCCTATGTCTGTGAGGGTTTGCTCCAGTTTCCTCCCACTGTCCAAAGATCTACAGGTTAGGTGGATTGGCCATGCTAAATTGCATGTTTCCATGCTGTAGGGAATCTAATCTAATCATAAATTGCCCAGAGTGTCCAGGTTAGGTGGATTAGCCAGGGAAATGCAGGGTTACAGGGATAGGGTGGGTCTGGGGTGGATGCTCTTTGGAGGGTAGGTGTTGACTTGATAGGCTGAATGGTCTGCTTCCACACTGTAGGGATTCTATTATTATTGATAGCTTGTGCAGAAAGATGTTCACATGACGTGCTGAGTAGAAGACAGCTCTTAAACAGGAAACCTAGTGACATCAAATCTAAAAATACATGATTATTTTCAACAGAAGAGGAAGGACGCATTACTACTTTAGCTAACACTAAGAACATCAACTTGGCAACCAGTCTGGATACTCAGAGAACTGGTAACTCTTCCCAGCAATGATCCTTTATGTCTTGGAGGCCAGAGCTTACTTTGTGATATTCACTAATCCATCCAGGTCCTACCTGCCCTGGATTATTTCAATCTCAATATCTGAAAGAATGGTGGCGATGGAAACCTTTGTAACATTGAACATGTGGCTGGCATTCTATGTGGTTTGAAGAACCAAGAGCAGCAAAATTGGATTAGGTTCCTTGCTGGGCAGCTCAGGGCTGAATGGCCTCTTGCTGTGCTGTAAGTGTGGAGCTCTTCATTGAAAAGGGACCTCTGGCTGATTACTGCATCCTTCACCAAGAAGCACAGTGAAACTGAGATAAAAAGAACTCAGGGATTGAAATGAACCATTCTGGGTCAATTGGGATCAGTCATTGCACCCGGGCCACAGGAGTGGGAGGGAGTGGGCGTGTGAGATAACTCTAAGAGTCCTGACGTTTTACACCATGGAAACAGACCCTTCAGTCCAACTCATCCATGCTGACCAGATATCCTAAATTAATCTTGCCCCATTTGCCAGCATTTGGCCCATGTCCCTCTAAGTCCTTCCTTGTCATGTACCCATTCAAATGCCTTTCAAATGTTATAACTGTACCAGCCTCCACCACCTCCTCTGGCAGCTCATTCCATACACACACCACCCTCTGCATGAAAACATTGTCCCTTAGGTCCCTTTCCCCTCTCACCTTAAACCTATACCCTCCAGTTTTGGACTCCCTTACCCTGGGAAAAAGACTTGGTCTATTCACCTTATCCATGCTCCTCATGATTTTATAAACCTCTATAATGTCACCCCTCAGTCTCCAACGTTCCAAGGAAAATAGTCCCAGCCTATTCAGCCACTCCCTATAGCTCAAACCCTCCAATCCTGGCAACATCCTTGAAATATTTCCTGCACCCTTTCAAGTCTAACAATATCTTTCCTATAGCAGGAAGACTTTGCGTTCAGGAACTGCTGACAACAGAAATAAATGCAAAGTGATGATTCCTTGAATAGCAATCATTGCAAAAAAGAAAGCAGTGCTGGGTCTGTGGTGGAGCCGATTACAAGTGAATTCAAATATTAGTATAAATCCCATCCCTACTCGTCGAATGTAAGTCAGCACCATAACTGACAGACAGCAAAGCAGATGATAAGGAAGCACAGATGATATGCTCTGGGAATTTGGGCAGGATCCAGGGAACCAAGTCTCTAATAGGAGAAAGTAAATTAGTTATTCTGACCTGATTAAAAATGAACACAAAGCATGTCCAGCATGCATGATTTCTGGAGAGAAAGCAGCAGTTTGCTTATGCAGCAGACAGCTCTGATCCTCTGTTTTCAGCTTTCATCTCCTTACTCCATAATTAGCTATCTGCCTTTTATATAATGTAAATGAAACACATGAATGCTAAACACACATGTTCCCTTTCGCTCTCTCTGGGATAAGGGCTTGCATTTGTTCCTTGGTTTAAGGGCATCTATGGGCTGCTTCTGTGGGACATGGGTATGACTGGTATTTGTTGCCTGCACATTATTGCCCTCGAACTGAGTGGCTTGAAAAGCCGGTTCAGAGGGCAGTTAAGAGCCGACCACATTGCTGCTGGTGTGGAGTCATGTGTAGGTCAGGCCAGGTGAGGATAAATCCACACCCACCCCTGTCCTAATGCCCCAACCCCAATCCCATGACCCTCTTTTGCTCAATTGCTTACCTGTGCCTGGTGCCATCCATTTTGCCAACATCTCAACTGGATATGGTCCTGGCAGCAGGCACCACCTCCCTGGCATAGATGACCTTTCAACCTCTGTTTGATGGGTAATTCTCAGCGGGCACAATGACTGCCCATGGGGACCATTGAGTCATAGAGTCATACAACAGACCCTTTGGTCCAACCAGTCCTTGCCAACTATAATCCCAAACTAAACTAGTCCCACCTGCCTGCGCTTCATCCATATTCCTCTAAACATTTCCACTTTGTTTTAAAATAGTGATGGAAAAGGATAAATCTAAAAGTTGAAGTTCTAAATTGCAGAAAGGCCAATTTTGACGGTATTAGGCAAGAACTTTCGAATGCTGATTGGAGGCAGATGTTCGCAGGTAAAGGGATGGCTGGAAAATGGGAAGGCTTCAGAAATTAGATAACAAGAATCCAGAGAAAGTATATTCCTGTCATGGTGAAAGGGAAGGCTGGTAGGTATAGGGAATGCTGGATGACTAAAGAAATTGAGGGTTTGGTTAAAAAAAAGAAGGAAGCCTATGTCAGGTATAGACAGGATAGATCGAGTGAATCCTGAGAAGAGTATAAAGGAAATAGGAGTATACTTAAGAGGGAAATCAGGAGGGCAAAATGGGGACATGAGATAGCTTTAGAATTAAGGAGAATCCAAAGGGTTTTTACAAATATATTAAGGACAAAAGGGTAACTAGGGAGAGAATAGGGCCCCTCAAAGATCAGCAAGGCGGCCTTTGTGTGGAGTCACAGAAAATGGGGGAGATGCAAATGAATATTTTGCATCAGTATTTACTGTGGAAAAGGATATGGAAGATATAGACTGTAGGGAAATAGATGGAGACATATTGCAAAATGTCCAGATTACAGAGGAGGAAGTGCTGGGTGTTTTGAAATGGTTAAAGGTGGATAAATCCCCAGGACCTGATCAGGTGTACCCAAGAACTCTGTGGGAAGCTCGAGAAGTGATTGCTGGGCCTCTTGCTGAGACATTTGTATCATCGATAATCACAGGTGAGGTGCCGGAAGACTGGAGGTTGGCAAACGTGGTGCCACTGTTTAAGAAGGAAGAGAAGCCAGGAAATATAGACTGGTGAGCCTGACCTCGGTGGTTGGCAAGTTGTTGGAGGGAATCCTGAGGGACAGGATGTACGTGTATTTGGAAAGGCAAGGACTGATTAGGGATAGTCAACATGGCTTTGTGTGTGGGAAATCATGTCTCAAAAACTTGATTGGGTTTTTTGAAGAGGTAACGAAGAAGATTGATGAGGGCAGAGCAGTAGATGTGATCTATATGGACTTCAGTAAGGTGTTCAACAAGGTTCCCCATGGGAAACTGATAAGCAAGGTTAGATCTCATGGAATATAGGGAGAACTAGCCATTTGGATACAGAACTGGCTCAAAGGTAGAAGACAGAGGGTGGTGGTGGAGGGTTGTGTTTCAGACTGGAAGCCTGTGACCAGTGGAGTGCCACAAGGATCGGTGCTGGGTCCTCTACTTTTTGTCATTTACATAAATGATTTGGATGCGAGCATAAGAGGTACAGTTAGTAAGTTTGCAGATGACACCAAAATTGGAGGTATAGTGGACAGCGAAGAGGGTTACCTCACATTACAATGGGATCTGGACCAGATGGGCCAATGGGCTGAGAAGTGGAAGATGGAGTTTAATTCAGATAAATGTGAGGTGCTGCATTTTGGGAAAGCAAATCTTAGCAGGACTTATACACTTAATGGTAAGGTCCTAGGGAGTGTTGCTGAACAAAGAGACCTTGGAGTGCAGGTTCATAACTCCTTGAAAATGGATTCGCAGGTAGATAGGATAGTGAAGAAGGCGTTTGGTATGCTTTCCTTTATTGGTCAGAGTACTGAGTACAGGAGTTGGGAGGTCATGTTGTGACTGTACAGGACATTGGTTAGGCCACTGTTGGAATATTGCGTGCAATTCTGGTCTCCTTCCTAATGGAAAGATGTTGTGAAACTTGAAATAGGTCAGAAAAGATTTACAAGGATGTTGCCAGGGTTGGAGGATTTGAGCTACAGGGAGAGACTGACCAGGCTGGGGCTGTTTTCCCTGGAGCGTCGGAGGCTGAGGGGAGACCTTATAGAAGTTTACAAAATTATGAGGGGCATGGATAGGATAAATAGACAAAGTCTTTTCCCTGGGGTCGGGGAATCCAGAACTAGAGGGCAATATACCAGATGGGAGATTGTAGTGACCACATCCTTACCAAAGCATCCTGACCAATATCTTTTACATTGTTGCTCATAAGGTTCAGTTTCAGAATTGTTTTCTGGACACAAAGAATGCATTGATATGGTCCCTCTTGCAACTCCTCTTCCTGCAGCTTATCCAGTTCAGCGTGGTCTCTACACATTCTCCCAGACATGCTCGATTCCAGGAAGAAAGCTGACAAGTGCACCCACTTCTGCAAGTGTTCATTCAGATATCTTGATTCTTAGCTGAAAGTCTCTTAGGATTTGGCACACCACAGTCATAGATCTCAGCAACTGGGAACAAATGGTGGCGCGATGGCTCAGTGGTTAGCACTGCTACCTCACAGCGCCAGGGACCCAGGTTTGATTCCAGCCTCAGGCCCCAAACTCTGTGTGGAGTTTGCATATTCTCCCAGTGTCTGTGAGGGCTTCCTCCAGGTGCTCCGGTTTCCTCCCACAATCCAAAGATGTGCAGGTTAGGTGAATTGGCCATGCTAAATTGCCAATAGTGTTCAGGGGATATGTAGGTTAGTTGCATTAGTCAGGAGTGAATATAGGGTGAGGGAATGGGTCTGGATGGGTTACTTTTTGGAGGGTTGCTGTGGACTTGTTGGGCCAAAGGGCCTGTTTCCCCACTAAAGATTCTAATTCTAATTCCAAAAAACTTTCCAAAACAATTGCAGAGTCAAAGCAAGAGACAGCAGAAAACAACCAGCAACCAATTTGTATGCAGTTGATGATCATCTCAAATAGCTATGGTGAGGGCTCTTGTTGCTGCCGAATGTTGTTTCCATGAATGAGATTAAAGTGTGAGATCAACCTCGTGTCCAACCATATCAGCAAGCTCAGTTTAGCTCAAAGTGGTTCTCCACTTCAGGAAATTACAGGTTCCTTTTAATAACATCACATGCACACCTTCATGGGGTTCAGTGGTTAGCACCGCTGCCTCACAGTACCAGAGACCCAGGTTCAATTCCACCCGACAGCAACTGTCTGTGTGGAGTTTACGCATTCTCCCTGTGTCTGCATGGGTTTCATCCCACAGTCCAAATATGTGCAGGTCAAGTGGATTGACTGTGCTAAATTGCCCATGGTGTTCAGGGATGTGCAGGCTGGGCAGATCAGCCATTGGAAATGAAGGATTATAGGGATTGGATAGGGTAGGGGTGGGATGCTCTTCGGACAGTCAGTGTGTACATGATGAGCCAAATGGCCTGATGAAGGGCTCATGCCCGAAACGTCGATTCTGCTGCTCCTTGGATACTGCCTGACCTGTTTTACTTTCCCAGCAACACACTCTCGACTGAGATCTCCAGCATCTGCAGTCCCCACTTTTTTCCAAATGGCCTGCTTCCATATTGGACGGATTCTATGATTCAGTGTATTGCACCTCCTCTCAATGTCTCCTTACAGGCAGCAGCATTTATTATACAACATCCTTTAGAAACAAGAAAGCAATTAATTAAGTCAGCAGAAGATGTTCACAAGCCACATTTCAAATAGTGAGTGCACAATCTGGATTGATCCTCCAGAATAATAATTTTAAAAGTGCAATAGCTACTGAGATGCAGTCTTCCAGTGGGAAAATCAAGGCAAATTGACCACAGTTCTCAAAAGTTGTTGTTTTAATGCAATCTTTCAAGTTTAATCTCCAGAGTAGACTAGGTAAATTCAAAAACCCAGGCCAACCAATACTTATATACAGGATTGAATGTGACAGCCATTTAACTCATCTACGTAATATTAAAAATTAAAACTATTTAAATGGCATGTCTATCTAATCTCACCAACAGCTGCAAAGGTCAGTTCTAACAAATAATAATTGGTATAAGTTTAAAAGCTATTACAAGTGCCAGTACTGATATTTACTCATTAGAAGCTTTTTTATTGGCAGCTCGGTGTGTGTGGGAGAAGATTGGAACTCACTGAGACTGAAACTGAATGGATTCTCACTGAAAGTCAGTGCTGACTCCAAGAAAGGGAACCTCATTCTAACATGCTGCATCATTCGAGACATAAACACCTTTGTTTAATTTCAATAGCTTCCCATTTCTGCTTCTTTAAGCGTTCTCAAAAATACACTTCTCTGTTAGTATCCTGGGTGAGGTTTCTTTATTTATTGCGGTTCAAGGAAGGATACCGCAAACTGTTAAGCTCTGGAACCTCTACTCCATCTGTGAGAATGACCACAACCTTCCAGCTGCTTCCCATTTCCATAAGCCATCTTGCTCCCATGCCATCCTAGACCTGATCCAATAGTCCAGCAAAGCCTAATGCCAACTGAAGGAACAGTATTGCATTTTGCACCTAGATGTTTTGTAGCCTTAGGGGTCAATGACTTCAGGGCACTATCCTCCATTCTGGTCACAATATTCTCTGCACTTTTTTTTGTGTCTTGTTGGCTTTACTGTTAGTGGTGATGACCCACTTTGTTCTTTTCAAACCTGTCATTAACACTTAGTTTGAATCTCAATTGTTCCTTTACCACCATGAGCACTACTCTCGTATTTTTTTTCAGAACACTTACCACAAGACCCACTTGCTCAAACTCCCTTTTCCCATTCCCCATCAACAGCATAAAATCCATCAGGGGGTGGCACGGTGGCTCAGTGGTTAGCACCGCTGCCTCACAGTGCCAGGGACCCGGGTTTGATTCCTGCCTCAGGTGGACCATCTGTGTGGAGTGTACACATTCTCCCTGTGTCTGTGTGGGTTTCATCTGGGTGCTCTGGTTTCCTCCTGCAGGTCAGGTGAATTGGCCATGCTAAATTGCCCACAGTGTTAGGTGCATTAGTCAAGGTAAAGATAAGGTGGAACAATGGGTCTGGGTGGGTTGCTCTTTGGAGGGTTAGTATGGACTTGTTGGGGCGAAAGGCCTGTTTCCATACTGTAGGGTATCTAATCTAATTTTCAAGTTCATTTCAATTCCAAAGAAGAGTCAGACTGAACATGCAGCATTAACTCTGCTTGTCTCTCCACAGACATTGCCAGACTTGCGGAATCTCTCCAGCATTTTCATTACTTGTTTCAGATTTACAACATTGGTGGTATTTTTCTTTTATTTGATTGTATCTGAAGGCTGTTGTTGCCCAGCTGGTATAATCAACAAATTCTTTCCTGTTTTCCAACCCTTTGTTTAGCATGTGATATAAATTGTGTGATTTATATATGTATATATTTTAATATTGTTTATTATATACATTTGGGTTTCTGGTTTTGAGCTAGTATTATGAGTTTGCTGCATGTCTTAAGTTATTAGTTAACTTATGAGCATTTTGTAACTATAGTAATTTACTTTAAAACAAGGTTTTGCGGTCTGGCTTTATAGTGACCACATTTTGTGCATTACTTTTGTTTATGTTACATTATTTTTCAGCCGAACAATGTAAATAATGGGGCCTCAGGTTTGTTACAGATTTCTAGAACTTGGTTACGTTAATGTGAGGAATTAATGTTAATCTCAGTCCAGAAGTGTTGGGATAAAGCCTGAAGAGGTTACTTACTTCAAGCTAAATACATTTAAGAAAATGTATTATAGATTCAGGAAGAAGGAATCCACAGTTGCAGTCTAAAGGTTGAAGGGGTGGCACGGTGGCTCAGTGGTTAGCACTGCTGCCTCACAGTGCCAGGGACTTGGGTTCAATTCCAGCCTTGGGCGACTGTCTGTGTGGAGTTTGCACATTCTCCGTGGGCTTTCTCCGGGTGCTCCTGTTTCCTCCCACTGTCAGGTTAGGTGAATTGGTCATGCTAAATTGCCCATAGAGGTAGGTGCATCATTCAGGGGGAATGGGTCTGGGTGGGTTACTCTTCAGAGGGTCGGTGTGGACTATTTGGGCCGAAGGGCCTGTTTCCACACTGAAGGGAATCTAATCAATTCACAATTGACTTAAATTGACCGAGGTGTCAGATACAGTAACTCTGGTGCAAGTATTGACCATTATTGCTTTACTCTTTCTTGTTGAGAGGTCTTACCTCATTGCCACTAATTATTTCTCAATTGAGAAATAGTTAACACACTTGGGCAAGAGGTAGCCGGTAGATTAACAGCAAAGGTCCGATCATTCGAGGAAGACCAGCAGAGATTGTACGTCATTCATATGGCCAAAAGAAACCAAAGGAACCTCATCCCATTGCAGATCAATCAATCATCGCTCAACCGGGACAAACCTGATTAAGGAACTTGATAACACAAAGGATCCACAGACCTCACATGGTCAGGAAAGAAGTGAAGTCTTGAACACAGAGTTCTATCAGTCTTCCAAGTCTGATGAGACTACGTTTACAGTCAACATAGTTTCGTCAAGGGCAGGTCGTGTCTCACAAACCTCATTGAGTTTTTTGAAAAGGTGACCAAGCATGTAGATAACGGTAGGGCAGTTGATGTGGTGTACACGGACTTCAGTAAAGCCTTTAATAAGGTTCCACATGGTAGGCTGATGGAGAAAATGCAGAGGCATGGAACTGAGGGTGATTTAGCAGTTTGGATTAGAAACTGGCTTTCTGGAAGAAGGCAGCGAGTGGTGGTTGATGGAAAATATTCAGTCTGGAGTCCAGTTACTAGTGGTGCGCCACAAGGATCTATTTTGGGACCACTGCTGTTTGTCATTTTTATAAATGACTTAGAAGCAGGCATAGGTGGATGGATTAGTAAATTTGCAGACGACACTAAAGTTGGTGGAGCAGTGGACAGTTTGGAAGAATGTGACAGGTTGCAGGGGGACTTGGATAAACTGCAGAATTGGGCTGAGAGGTGGCAAATGGAGTCCAGTGCAGCTAAATGTGAGGTGATGCACTTTGGGAAGCATAACAGGAAGGCAGAATACTGGGTCAATGGAAAGATTCTTGGTAGTGTGGATGTGCAGAGGGATCTTGGAGTCCATGTGCATAGATCTCTGAAAGTTGCCACCCAGGTGGATAGTGCTGTTAAGAAGGCATACGGTGTGTTAGGTTTTATTGGTAGAGGGATTGAGTTCCCGAATGCAATATCATGCTGCAACTATACAAAACGCTGGTGCGGCCACACTTGGAATATCGTGTACAGTTCTGGTCGCCCCATTACAGAAAGGATGTGAAAGCATTGGAAAAGGTGCAGAGGAGATTTACCAGGATGTTGCCTGGTCTGGAGGGAAGGTCTTATGAGGAAAGGCTGAGAGACTTGGGTCTGTTCTCATTGGAAAGAAGAAGGCTAAGGGGGATTTGATAGAGATATACAAGATGATCAGAGGATTAGATAGGGTAGACAGTGAAAGACATTTTCCTTGGATGATGATTTCAGCTTGTACGAGAGGGCATAACTACAAATTGAGGAGTGATAGATTTAAGAGAGATGTCAGAGGCAGGTTCTTTACGCAGAGAGTGGTAAGGGCGTGGAATGCCCTACCTGCTAATGTAGTCAACTCAGCCACATTGGGGAGAGTTAAACAATCCTTAGATAAGCACATGGATGACTTTGGGGGGATAGTGTAGGGGGACGAGCTGAGAATAGTTCACAGGTCGGAGCAACATCGAGGGCCGAAGAGCCTGTTCTGTGCTGTATTGTTCTACGCTCTATGTTCTGGGTGAATAATAAAACCTCCAGATTTCCTTGTCAGAGACTTTGGAACAGGTGGGTAGGGGAGTTAACACAATAATAAATGTAATTCACAATATTCACAATGCATTACATTAATCATGGAAAAAGTCTTGGCAAGGGAGGTGTTGCATGAAAGCATGTTGCCAGGGTTGGAGGATTTGATCTATAGGGAGAGCTTGAAAAGGTTAGGGCTGTTTCCCTTAAAATCATGAGGGGCATGGGTAGGATAAATAGACAACGTCTTTTCCCTGGGGTGGGAAAGTCCAGAACTAGAGGGCATAGGTTTAGGGTGAGAGGGGAAAGATATAAAAGAGACCTATGGGGCAACTTTTTCACTCAGAGGGTGGTACGTATATGGAATGAGCTGCCAGAGGAAGTGGTGGAGGCTGATACAATTGCAACATTTAAAAGGCATCTGGATGGGCATATGAATAGGAAGGGTTTGGAGGGATATGGGCCAGGTGGCAGGTGGGACTAGATTGAGTTGGGATATCAGGTCGGCATGGACGAGTTGAACCGAAGGGTCTATTTCTGTGCTGTACATCTCTATGACTCTATAAGGGCCTGAAAGAGTTTATGCTGAGGAATGCCTTAAGAACCAGTCACTATGATAATAGCCTGGTGAGCAGAACATCTTAAGATCTTAAAGCAGTGAGACTCCACATCTAGATCCTCCTTAATGCCTCTAACAATGCCTATCATAGCAGGGTAACCTGAAACTAATTGCTAACATGCAATAAGCTACCTTGTTTTCAATAAAGGTCGTTCTGCTCTTAAACACGTATTACACGATTGACAAGTTGGAGACATGGTTTCTCAAGCCTGAATTTTTTAAAGCGTGGATAGGGGTTATAACGCAATTCCGCCCTATTTAGTTTAAATAGTGCTGCTATAACGTGATTTTCTTACAACACAGGATTGCATGAGAACAGAATTACCACGTTATAGTAGAATTGACTGTACAACATCCCGTCATGTATTTTTTTATTTCAAAAATATACTTTATTCATATATATTTGATCCAAACAACTGGACATGCCATCCTTCTGTAAACATTCCATTTCTTTGTGTATCCAAACAGGGTAATCATTCCTATTCACAGGTTGGTGCGATTACATTGAGCTGAGGCGTCAGCAGAGCCCAAATTACTGGGTGGGCCCCCTGTTCTTCTTAGGCAGGCAGATGTTACACGGTGGTCTTTCCCCACCGCGCCTTGGCGGCAGCTGCCCCAAGCTTCAGCGCGTCCCTCAACACATAGTCCTGGACCTTGGAATGTGCCAGTCTGCAGCACTCAGTCGGGGTCAACTCCTTCAGCTGGAAGATCAACAGGTTTCGGACCGCCCAGAGAGCGTCCTTCACCGAGTTGATGATCCTCCAGGCACAGTTGATGTTCGTCTCGGTGTGCGTCCCGGGGAACAGGCCGTAGAGCACGGAGTCCCATGTCACGGCGCTGCTCGGGACGAACCTCGACAAACACCACTGCATTCCTCTCCAGACTTCCTCTGCATAGGCACATTCCAGAAGGAGGTGTGTGACAGTCTCGTCCCCCCACCACAGCCGCTTCGAGGGCAGCGTGCGGTGCGGCAGAGAGTCCGGGCTTGCATAAAGGATCTCACAGGCAGAGCCCTTCTCACCACCAGCCAAGCCATGTCTTGGTGCTTGTTGGAAAGTTCTGGCGATGAGGCATTCTGCCAAATGACTTTGACAGTCTGCTCAGGGAACTGTTCGACAAGATCCGCCCTCTCCTTTTCCTGAAGGGTCTCAAGGACACTATGTGCTGACCACTTCCTGATGGACTTGTGGTCAAAGATGTTTTTCTTCATAAATTTCTCCACGAAGGACAGGTGATACGGAACGGTCCAACTACTCGGAGCGTTCCGCGGCAGCGAGGCCAAGCCCATCCTTCGCAACACCGGGGACAGGTAGGACCTCAGTACATAGTGACACTTGGTGTTTGCGTACCGGGGATCCACGCACAGCTTGATGCAGCCACACACAAAGGTGGCCATCAGGGTGAGGGTGGCATTGGGTGTGTTTTTTCCTCCATTGCACTGGTCTTTGTACACGCTGCATTCAGTAGGGGGAACATGCAACCTGAAAATAAGGCGGAGGTTCCTTTCAGAAATAAAAGTGCGTTGGATAGGTACATGGAAATGAGCAGCTTACAGGCCAACAGACAAGAGCGATGTGAGATTAAGAGTGACTAAACAAGTTAACACATGTACTCTGGGCTAAATGGTCCCCTCTGTTCTGGAGAATTTTAGGATCCTGTAAAGTGTAAAGGTGCCAATACATTAATGTGCTGCAGAGCTTTGCAGTTGGGTCACCTTACCCTTCTTGCTTTCCCAAAGAAATCAGGAAAATCATGGGGGGGGGGAAATAACACTTCGAATTAAGTTTCTGACCGAGCTTAATCGAACCCAGGGTTGGACGGATATTCTAGACTCTGATCCATGTATAACTAAATTTGTACCAAATACAGAGCTGAAAGGTACTTCATGTCCTCCACGTCTTCATTGCGTGAATTTCAAGGGACAGAAAGTCTGTGCTACAAAAACAAGATCTCAACATGACACTTGAAAATGTCGTTGGTTCTCAGAGAATTGAGTGCAGGCACAGCTTAAAACGGCGCCCGTGAGAGACAGCAGAGAGTTTCATTTTAATGGAACATCCTGGACATGACAGATTTCCATGTAATTTCCTTTAGCACAGTCTCCGGGGAAAACCTGGAGTATTGCTAAACTAAAGGTTAGGACAGTGGAGATCTTTCCAAATTAAATAATCCAAACCTGTATTACTCACAAAAGAGCACACAGAAAACCACATGCACTGATGTCCAATGTTTTTTTTCTCAGTAGGCACACGGACAGCAGGAGAGGGATGGGTGAAGAAATGGCTGATGTTAGCTTTCCTTGGACAGAGCTAAGATGGAGAGAAAGAAAATTGTGAGGAATTTTGCCTTTAATTACTATTGAATCACTGCAACTGAGGAATGTATACAAGTGGTATTGGAGATAGATACAGGATTGAACACAACTGTAGCATCCTCCCTAGATTTTATTTTACTAATTCATGAGATACAGGCATTGCTGAGAGGGCCAACATTTATTATCCATCTCTAACTGCCCTGGAGAAAATGGCAGAAAACTGCCTTCTTAAACTACTGCAGTCCCAAGGACGTAGGATGCTGCTAAGGCAATGTTAAAGAATTCTGACCCTGCAACACTGAAGGAATGGTAATATATTTCCAAGGCAGAGTGGTGATCGCTTGGAGGGGAACTTGCAGAAGGTAATGATCCCATGTATCTGCTACCCTTACCTTCCTAAATGGCAGTGATCATCGGTTTGGTAGGTGCTGTCTGAGGATCTTTGGTGAGGTACTGGACTGCAGTTTGTAGAATACTGCTATCGTTGTGGTTGGTGGTGGAGACAGCGGCTATTTGTGAATGTAGTGTCAGTTAACCTGCTTCATCCAGAGTGGCATTGAACTCCTTGAGTGTTGCCAAGTGACTATTTACAAATAAAGTGCTCACCAAAGAAATGTGGCCAATTTTCAATCTCAAAGAAATATCAAAAAGCAAAATGTTCCTCAGGCTAGGAGCCAAAGTTTTGCATAACAAATGGTGGAAAAAAGAAACTTCAGCATAAAGAGGCTGTGACAGGTGGAGATGTGGCAGGAGGGGGTGGAAATGGCGACATTATGAAAATCCAAAGACCCAGGCCCACACGGGCAGTTGATGGTAGGATTTGAAATCGATCTATCAATAAATCCATAACATAAAGTTATTCTCAGTACTTGTGACCATGACAACCATCATGAACTGCTGTAAAAACCCATAGGAACAGGAGTAGGCCATTCAGCACCTCGAGCCTATTCCACCATTCAGTGAGATCATGGCTGATCTGCAGCCTAACTCCATATGATTAGATTCCCTACAGTGTGGAAACAGGCCCTTCGGCCCAACAGGTCCACACCAACCCTCTGAAGAGTAACCCACCCAGACTCATTTCCCTCTGACTAATGCACCTAACACGATGGGCAATTTTAGCATGGCCAATTCACCTGACCTGCACATCTTTGGACTGTGGGAGGAAATCGGAGCACCCGTAGGAAACCCACACAGACACGGGGAGAATGTGCAAGTACCACACAGACAGCCGCTCAAGGCTAGAATTGAACCTGGCATCCTGGCACTGTGAGGCAGCCGTGCTAACCACTGAGGCCACCATGCCACCCATATCCTTTAATACCTTTGCTTAATGAAAGAAATGATTTATGGTCAGAATTAAAGATTAACAACTGATCTACTGTCAACTGCTGTTCATGGAAAATAATTCAAAGCATCTATTATCCTTTGTGTGTTGAAGTGCTTCCTAACATCTCTCCTGAATGTCTGTCCTTAATTTTTAGATTATGCCATCTAGTTCTAGAATCTCCCTAGTTCTATGTGTGGTTCTACATGTGACTCCAGCCCCACAGAAACATGGTTGACTCTAAATTGCCCTCTGAAATGTCTTAGCAAGCCATTCAGTTCAAGGGTAATCAGGGATGGGCAATAAATACTGTCCAAGACAGTGGCTCCTATATACCCTGAAAGCTTGAAGAAAAAAAGATAGCTGACTTTACAATTCTTTCGAAGTAATCCCAAGATTTGCAATCACCAGATCTAACAAAATCTAAATACTGCTCCCGATATTTTACCCCTTCGCTGCTAAGTGGGATTTTACTGACTCCCCAGTCATCAGTTTCAGAAGGTTGGCATTGTGTGCCCTACGCCTATGTTGAGGATTTACAAACTCATTTTAGGTAGGACACTTAGAACCAGCAATTACAAAAGACTTTCAAAACATAAATCCGAACAAGTCTGAGCTAAAGTTTTATTCGCTGAATCACCTATCCCCTCCCGCACTTTCATTCTTTGGGATGATGACTGTAATAATGTTCCACTTTTAGGAGCTTGCCATACAGGTCACAGATGAGACTTACACAAAATATCTTCAATCAGTGCAAAAATGTCACCATTTACAAGTCTGGGGTTAGCTGCAGTCATTGTGAATTGAAATGGTCTTTTCAATCACTGGACCAATTATAATGGTTCCACGGTCAGTTCTGGCACATAGACAATCTTGGACTCTGCACAATCAGTCATGTCTGTAAGTGTCTGACTATCCTTCATGTGAATTAATTCGCTCTGTCCTATATGCTCCAGGCCAATCACATTATCAAGGGATGTGACAACAGCATCCTCTTGTGATGTAAGCTGGATATTCATGTCTTCTGCACACATATTTCTTCAACACATCTGCTGCATTGTGTATTTGTCTGGTGAGCCATGACATGACCTGAATCATTAAGCTGGTTTAATTGATAGCAAGTTACATGCATATTGGATCAGTTCTAACTTAAGTCTCACAGTTCAATCAGCAGAACATGTACTGATCCAAAATAAAGGACAGCTGACATTTCCCTGCATTAGTGGATTGTCTGACTTAGTTTTGTAGCATTTACCCAGGTGACCACATACTGGCATTTGCTTTTGTGGTGATGGGTAAGGGTTGTTTGAGGTGGTTAACTTTTGCCAACTTCCTTTGTTTTGTCTTGGGTCTACCTACTGATTAGTGGTAGAGGATACATAACTGAATTATTCTTTAGTAACAAGGAAGTTTATTGCATGGTAACAATAGGTATAACAACAAGGGGGGACAGGCAGAATAACTAGGGTCTTAAGGAGCTGGTCTAGTTATATCTGCTCCCTCTGAAAGTGAGACACCTCCTAGTCTCCACTACAGACTGTGTATGACATCAGTGGAAGGGTTGGAGCCAATGTAACATAAGCATTAGCCCCTTCAGAACTGTCACATTATACAATAGACAAAACCAAGGTGTTGGGATTTTCAGTTTCTGGTCAGGCATTTGGGCCAGTTCAGAGGATCCCAATGTTTGCATTGCAGGTTCCAGATTCCCCACCTGAATTTATCAAGGGGACCCATCCTCATTAGGCTGTGTGATTGGCCAGATTTGTCTGTCCTCTAGGGAAATAGCAGGCACTAGAAGTCGTGGACGCATTGGTAATCATTTTCCAATGTTCTATCGATTAAGGATAAGTTCCTGCGGATTGGAGGGTGGCTAATGTTGTCCCACTTTTCAAGAAGGGAGGGAGAGAGAAAACAGAGAATTATAGACCAGTTAGTGGTGGGAAAGATGCTGGAGTCAATTATAAAAGATGAAATTTAGACTCATTTGGATAGCAGTAACAGGAAAGGTCAGAGTCAGCATGGATTTACGAAGGGGAAATCGTGCTTGACTAATCTTCTGGACTTTTTTGAGGATGTAACTATGAAGATGGACAAGGGAGAGCCAGTGGATGTAGTGTACCTGGACTTTCAGAAAGCCTTTGATAAAAACCCAAATTAGGAGATTAGTGAGCAAAATTAGGGCACATGGTATTGGGGGCAAAATACTGACTTGGATTGAAAATTGGCTGGCTGACAGGAAGCAAAGAGTAGTGATAAACGGGTCCCTTTCAGAATGGTAGGCAGTGACCAATGGAGTACCACAAGGTTCGGTGCTGAGACCGTAGCTGTTTGCAATATATATTAATGATATAGATGAAGGCATTAAAAGTAATATTAGCAAATTTGCTGATTACACAAAGCTGGGTGGCAGGGTGAAATGTGAGGAGGATGTTAGGAGAATACAGAGTGACTTGGACAGGCTAGGTGAGTGGACAGATGCATGGCAGATGCAGTTTAATGTGGATAAATGTGTGGTTATCCACTTTGGTGGTAAGAACGGGAAGGCAGATTACTACCTAAATGGAGTCAAGTTGGGTAAAGGGGAAGTACGAGATCTAGGTGTTCTTGTACATCAGTCAATGAAAGCAAGCATGCAGGTACAGCAGGTAGTGAAGAAAGCTAATGGCATGCTGGCCTTCATAACAAGAGGAATTGAGTACTGGAGCAAAGATGTCCTTCTGCAGCTGTACAGGGCCCTGGTGAGACTGCACCTGGAGTATTGTGTGCAGTTTTAGTCTCCAAATTTGAGGAAGGACATTCTGGCTATTGAGGGAGTGCAGCGTAGGTTCACGAGGTCAATTCCTGGAATGGTGGGACTATCATATGTTGAAAGATTGGAGTGACTGGGCTTGTATACACTTGAGTTTAGAAGGATGAGAGGGGATCTGATTGAAACATATAAGATTATCATAGGATTGGACACTCTGGAGGCAGGAAACATGTTTCTGCTGATGGGTGAGTCCAGAACCAGAGGACGCCGTTTAAAAGTAAGGGGTAGGCCATTTAGAACAGAGTTGAGGAGAAACTTCTTCACCCAGAGAGTGGTGGATATATGGACTGCTCTGCCCCCTATAGAAGGCAGTGGAGACCAAGTCTCTGGATACTTTCAAGAAAGAGATGGATAGAGCTCTTAAAGATAGTGGAATCAAGGTCTACGGGGATAAAGCAGGAACAGGATACTGATTGTGGATGATCAGCCATGATCATAATGAATGGTGGTGCTGGTTGGAAGGGCCGAATGGCCTACTCCTGCACCTATTGTCTATTGTCACTGTAATCCATACCTGCCCTTGATGAAAAGGCCTCAGTGGCAGGAAATGGCCCAGTGGTCTCTCGGAGACAATGGCAGGCCTTCCTTCTCCTTTCCATCTAGATCCCACATTCATCGAAAAATCCCGGACAATGTTTCCAAATATTTTCCACTATTTCACTGTCCTTCATCACAGACTTACACAATCTTACCTTTAATCCAACACTATCTGCGTAATCTTTATGATTGTAAAAGCCATTATCTCTTTGCTGCTTATTTTCGACCCCTCCAAAGGGTTTTTCAATGTTGCAAATCTGTATTTTCTTTTGTAACAACAATTTACTCTTGCTGTTGTTCAATGTAGCACTCTCATCTAGTTTATTCACCACTGTTAGATGAGATGGATCTTTACAAAAACACAGGAAATATTAGTCTCTGCTTAAACAACTAAAAGTAACTTCTTTTCTTTAAGGAACATTGGTTGCAAGAAATCCTGAATATGGTTTTGTGGAATCACAGACCAGTCAAGTTAGGCTGAATCTTAGGTACTTTTTGCTATGTGAAAATTAAGTCTGTTGTTTTCAAGGGATTATTGTCACAAGGCTTGGTGAAGTTTCTCACTGTATCTTAGCAAACACAGAACAAAGAACATTACAGCACAGTACATGCCCTTCGGCCCTCGATATTGTGAAACTGATCTGAAGCCCATCTAACCTATACTATTCCATTTTCATCCACATGTTTATCCAACGCCCGTTGAAATGCCCTTAAAGTTGGCGAGAGTATGACTGCTGCAAGCAGGGCGTTCCAAGCCCCGACTGCTCTCTGAGTAAAGAAACTGCCTCTGACATCTGTACTATATCTATCACTCCTCAGTTTAAAGCTATGTCCCCTCTTGCTAGCCATCACCATCCAAGGGAAAAAGGCTCTCACTGTCCATTCTATCTAATGTCTGATCATCTTATCTATCTCTATTAAGTCACCTCTTAACCTTCTTCTCTCCATGAAAACAGCCTCAAGTCCCTCAGCCTTTTCTCTTCAGACCTTCCCCCCATTAACAGACAACATCCTGGTAAATCACCTCTGCACCCTTTCCAATACTTCCACATCCTTTCTATAATCAGAACTGTACACAATACTCCAAGTGCAGCCGCACCAGACCTCAAGGCTCCGAAACTCAATCCCTCTATCAATAAAACCTAATACACTGTATACCTTCTTCACAACCCTACCAACCTCGGTGGCAACTCTCAGGGATCTATGCACATTGACACTGAGATCTCTCTGCTCATCCATACGACCAGGAATCTTACCATTAGCCCAGTACTCTATATTCCTGTTACTCCTTCCAAAGTGAATCACTTCACACTTTTCTGCATTAAACTTCATTTGCCACCCCTCAACCCAGCTCTGCAGCTTATCTATGTCCTGCTGAATCTTCAGTATCCTTCAGCACTATCCACAACTCCACCGACTTTAATGTCATCCACAAATTTATTAAGCAGTAAAATCGACTTTTCGGGCAAAAGCCCTTCATCAGGAATACTAGATGAAGCTATTCAGTAAAGGGAGGCATCAGGTATTCCTGATGAAGGGCTTTTGCCCGAAACGACAATTTTACTGCTCCTCGGATGCTGCCTGAACTGCTGTGCTCTTCCAGCACCACTAATCCAGAATCTGGTTTCCAGCATCTGCAGTCATTGTTTTTACCACAAATTTACTAACCCATTCTTGGTCTAGGTCATTTATAAAAATGACAAACAACAGTGGCCCCAAAACAGATCCTTGCGGTACATCACTAGTAACTGAACTCCAGGACGAACATTTCCCATCAACCACCACCTTCTTTCAGCTGGCCAATTTCTAATCCAAATCTTTGCATCACCCTTATTCCCATGCCTCCCTTTACTGAATCCATATACACCACGTCAACTGCTTTTCCCTCATCCATCTGTTTGGTCAACTTATTTCTCTCTAGATGATTATAAATCCTATCTCCTTTTCCAACACTCTACCCAGAACTGAAGTAAGGCTCACTGGTCTATAATTACCAGGGTTTTCTCTACTCCCCTTCTTGGACAACATTTGTGATCCTTCAGCCTTCTGGCACTACTCCTGTAGATAATGATGACATAAAGATCAAAGCCAAAGGCTCTGTAATCTCCTCCCTAGCTTCCCAGAGAATCCTAGGATAAATCCCAAGCAGCTGAGGGGATTTATCTATTTTCATACTTTCCAGAATTGCTAACACCTCTTCCTTGTGAACCTCAATCTTGTCTAGTCTAGTAGCCTGTATCTCAGTATTTTCCTCGATAACATTGTCTTTTTCCTGTGTGAATACTGACAGAAAATATTCATTTAGCACCTCTCCTACCTCTTCCGACTCCACGCACAACTTCCCACTATTGTCCTTGATAGGCCCTAATCTTACTCTAGTCATTCTTTTATTCCTGACATACCTGTAGAAAGATTTCGGGTTTTCCTTAATTCTACCTGCCAAAGATTTCTCATGTCCCCTCCTGGCTCTTCTTAGCTCTCTCTTTAGGTCATTCCTGACTAACTTGTAACACCCAAGTGCCCAAACTGAGCCTTCACATCTCATCTTTACATCAGCCTCCTTCATCCTCTTGACAAGAGATTCAACTTCTTTAGTAAACCATGGCTCCCTTGCTCGACCACTTCCTCCCTGCCTGACAGATACATACCTATCAAGGACACACAGTAACTGTTCCTTGAATACGCTCCACATTTCAATTGTGCCCATCCCCTGCGGGTTCCTTCCCCATCCTATGCATCCTACATCTTGCCTAATCGCATCATAATTGCCTTTCCCCAGCTATAACTCTTGCCCTGCGGTATATACCTGTTCCCTTCCATCATTAAAGTAAACTTAACCAAATTGTGGTCACGATCACCAAAGTGCTCACGTATCTCCAATTCTAACACCTGGCCCAGTTCATTACCCAGTACCAAATCCAATGTGGCCTCGCCTCTTGTTGGCCTGTCTACCTAGTGTGTCAGGAAACCATCCTGCACACATAGGACAAAAACTGATCCATCTAAGGTACTCAAACTATAGCGTTTCCAGTCAATATTAGGAACGTTAACGGCCCCCACAACAACTAACTTGTCTCTCTCACTCCTATCCAGAATCATCTTCGCAATCCTTTCCTCTGGAACTTTTCAGAGGCCTATAGAAAACACCCAACAGGGTGACTTCTCCTTTCCTGTTTCTAACCTCAGTCCATACTACCTCAGTAGACAAGTTCTCATCAAACGTCCTTTCTGCCACTGTAATACTGTCCTTGACTAACAATGCCATACTTTCCCCTCTTTTATCACCTTCCCTGTTCTTACTGAAACATCTAAATCTCGGAACCTGCAACATTCATTCCTGTCCCTGCTCTAACCATGTCTCCAAAATGGCCAAAACAATAAAGTCCCAGGTATCAACCCATACTGCATGTTTACCCACCTTATTCTGGATGTTCCTGGCGTTGAAGTAGACACACTTAAAACTACCCTCCTGCTTGCCAGTGCACTCCTATGATCTTGAAACTTTATTTATGACCTCACTACTCTCAATTTCCTGTACACTGTAGCTACGTAACTCATTAACTATATACCCCAACCCTGTGGTGTCCCTCTTGTCCGATTCCAATCCCATTTTACCCGAATTTCCTGACCAACTCACCACTGCCACAATATTCAGAATTTATTGGCATCCCCTGTGCCTGCACCATGATTGAAAAGTCCATGCCCTGCATGCTTCCTGACATTTGCCCCAGACGTAGCAGACAGGAAAATGGTGACCTATTGAGTGGGCAGGCTTCTGAAGGTCCCACTAAACAAAGACCAACTCCTCCCGGAACAGTCAAGGCCACAATACCAGGCCATGCCCCAGCCTGGTCCAAAGTTGGCAAGTAAGTGGGAGCTAGAGGAATGCCAAAGGGCACTAATCTTCTCTGCTCTGCCAGCACGGATGCAATCATCTTCTCTCCAAACACTTCACACTCACCCAACCTCTGCTCCTGCTCCCATCTTCCTACCAAGACTCATGCTGTGCCACTCTCACTATTGCCCGCAATGTCTTCCCTCACTCACTCTCACCCACCCTAACCTCGCAATATCACTAATCCTGAATGGCCTCTGTACTGCCTAGACACCCTCTCCCCACACCGACTCTGAAAGATACAGCCTGTGCCAGCCACTTTTATCTCCTGTAATACTTGCCTCTCTCTCATTCCCAGGAGTAGAACAGGACAATAGGTGGTGGGCAGTGAGCTGTGCAAACCTACAGCTGGGCACATTAAGAGTGACAATGGCTAAAGTAAAGGGAAATCCTGTCCTGATCAAGGACCATGTTGCAGGTATGTACTTGGGGGAGTTAGATTAAGATAGGCCTTCAGTCTTTCTGAAATTCCTGCATGAAGAGTGTGGAAGGAGTGCATTCAATCCTTCATACCTTTCAAAAGAGCTCCAACTAGACGCATCCCCCCAGCTTTGTCTTAATAATCCTGCATTGTAATTGTGTACTGCCTTCTCCGTTGTCATAGGTGTCATGGAACAATGGTTACAAGAAATCCTGAAAATATTTTTGATAAAACACAGAACAATCAGGTTAAGCTGAATCTTACCTATCTTTGGCCATGTTAGAATGACGTCTATTGTTTTCAAGGGATTTCTATCACTAGACTCAGTGAAGTTAGCTTTGAAACTGCATCTGCCACCCTGAGAGGTAGTACACTCCCTATCATAGCTCTGTGTGTTAAAAAACAATTCCCGTCCTTTAGAATCTTCCCAATTAACTTAAACAAGTGTCCTTAGACTGCAGCTATTTTCTAATCATCCTGATTGAGAGGTATTATGACACACCCCTGGACACTTGAACCTAGGGAAGCTATGACCTAGTGGTCAGTGTGGACTTCTTGGGTCTCTTCTTGGGACACTTTAGGGACTCTATAATTCTATGATTCTATGCCCCCTACTCTTGAATTCCCCCACTTGATGCAAGACACGCCTGCCATTCACCACATCTTTACCCCCTCAATGATTTTATAAACCTTTATAAGAGGTCACCCCTCAACCTCCTACACTCCAGGGAAAAATGTCTCAGCTTGTCCAGCTGCTTCTTACAACTCAAACACTCCATTCCTGGCAACTGCCTGGTAAATTTGTTTTGAACCCTCTCCAGCTTAATGATATTCTTCCTATAACACGGCGACCAGAACTGGGCACAGTGCTCCAGAAGTGGCCTCACCAACATCCTCCACAACCTCAAGAGCTGAAAACAGCTAACTCCAGCTTTGAACTTCTGGGTTCTGTCCTAAAAACAAAGATATTGATGAACTAATGCCCCTTAGTTGGTTTATACTTCAGTAGTTGGCGGTTGACTAACTTCTCATTTGCACTCTCTCCTTGTGTCTCAGTTGGAAGGTACATCCCTTCATTCTGCCTCCGCCTATGTCTCAGGGTGTGTGAATGATGGGTTAACTTTGCAGCAGTGTTGTTGTGTGCAGCCTGCAACATCAGAGTCCATCAACAGAGAGAATGTGAAAATACAACACCACTGTTTAAAAAGCCAGAAAAAAATAAATCTTGTGGATGGGTGGTGAGAGAATAAGGAGGGAGATTCATTTCAAAACTTGCAAATCTTTCCATTGCACTCTCATCATAATCAAAACCCCTTGTCAATTTGAAAATCTCTATCAAATTTCCCCTTAACTTTCTCTGATATTCTGGATGTTGGATTTCTGGATGTTTCTGGATTGTTCCTTACATACAGATAAGGAAGGACATCACTTCGACTGGGATAACACATCCATCCTGGGACAAGCCAAACAGAGACATGCACGAGAATTCCTAGAAACATGGCATTCCAACCACAACTCGATCAACAAACACATTGACTTGGACCCCATTTACCACCCACTGAGAAAAAGAACAAGAAATGACATTGCCATAGGAAATGACATCACCACAGGAAGTGACATAACTGACCAAAGAAACCCAAACATATAAATAGAAAGCAGGAAACATTAGCAGTGCTTCATCCGGAGGCTCACTGAAGATGTTAACTAGTATGGTATGAAACGTCTGAAAAGGAACCTTCCAGCTCAGTGAGCAAACCTACATCCAGAACCTTAACCTGAGCTACAAATCTTCTTAAAACTCGCTTCTCTGATATTATTAAGCTGGAGAAGATTCAGAAGAGATTTACCAGGATGTTGTCGGGGGTACAGGAGTTGAAACATCATGTTGAGGCTGCATTGGACATTAGATTACTTACAGTGTGGAAACAGGCCCTTCAGCCCAACAAGTCCACACCGACCCTCTGAAGAGCAACCCACCCAGACCCATTCCCCTACATTTACCCCTTCACCTAACACTATGGGCAATTTAGCACGGCCAATTCACCTAACCTGCACATTTTTGGATTGTGGGAGGAAACCGGAGCACTCGGAGGAAACCCACACAGACACGGGAAGAATGTGCAAACTCCACACAGACAGTTGCCTGAGGCAGGAATTGAACCGGGGTCTCTGGCGCTGTGAGGCAGCAGTGCTAACCACTGTGCCACCGTGCCGCCGTAACATTGGTGAAACCATTGTTGGAATATTGAGTACAATTTTAGTTGCCTTTCTATAAGAAGGGTTCAGAAGAGACCTACCAGAATATTGCTGGATTGGAGGGTTTGAGTTATAAGGAGAGGATGGATGGACTCGGACCTATTTACTGGAGCGTAGAATGGTGACCTTATAGAGGTTTAAAAAAAATAATGAGGGGTAAAGATAAGGTGAATGGCAGGTGTCTTTTCCCTAGGGTGGGGCTTTCAAGACTAGGGGGTATATTGTTAAGGTGAGAGGAGACGGACTTAAAAAAGACATGCGGAGCAATTTTTTTAACGCAGATAGTGGTTCGTGTGTAATGGAGTGATAGAGCCAGAGAGACTTACAGCACGGAGACAGAACCAAACTGGTCCATACCAACCAAAATGACCATCCACGCAAAGCCCATTTCCCTGCACTAGGCCCATATCCTTATAAGGTTAAAATCAATTTCCAGCTCCACTCTAATCCATATCCTTATGATCCTTTCTTATCCATGTATTTGTCCAAGTCCCTTTAAATGTTGTTAGAGTACCCACCTCACCACTTTTGCTGACAGCTCATTCCATATCTGTACCACCCTCTGTGTAAAAAAACATTGCCCCTCATGTTCCCTTTTGTTTTTTCCCCTCTAACCTTAAACTGATGCCCTCTAGTCCTCAATTTCCCAACCCTGGGAAAAAGACTGAGTGCATTCACTCTATCCATGCCTCTCATGATCTTATATACCTCTATAAGATTACCCCTACACTCTAAAGGAAAAACTCCTAGCTTGTCCAACCTCTCACGACAACTCAGGCCCTTGAGTCCTGGCAATATTCTTCTAAATTTCTTCTGCACTATTCCCAGTTTAATAACACCTTTCCAATAGCAAAGTGACCAAAACTGAACACAATATTCCAACATCCTGTACAACTGCAACATAACTTCCCAACTTCTATATTCAATGCCCTGACTGATGGAGATCAGTGTGCTAAAAGCCTTCTTCACTGACCTGTCTACCTGTGACTCCATTATCAGAGAACCATGCACCTGAATGCCAAGGTCTCTCTGATTCACTACACTCCTTAAGGCCCTACCATTCACCATGAAACTCCTACCTTGATTTGACTTTCCAAAATGCAAGACCTCACACTTATCTATATGAAACTCCATTTACCATCTCTCAGCCCACGTCTCCAGCTGATCAAGGTCCTGCTGCAATTTCTGATAACCTTCCTCACTGACCACAATACCACCTATTTTAGTGTTGTCTGCAAATTTATAATCAAGCCTTGTACATTCTCATCCAAATCATTGATACAGATAACAAACAGTAATGGGCCCAGCACTGACCCCTGAGGCACTCCGCTAGTCACAGGCCTCCAGTCCGACAACCATCCTTCCACTGTTACCCTCTGCTTCCTACTATCAACCCAACTGTGTATCCAATTTGCCAGCTCGTCCTGGATTCCATGCGATCTAACCTTCCAGAGCAGCCTATCATATGGAACCGTATCAAAGGCCTTCCTGAAATCCATATAGACTATGTCGACGAACCTGCCCTCATCAACCTTCCTGGTCACTTCATCAAGACCTCTAACAAATTTGTGAGGCATGATCTCCCACGCACAAAACCACATTGACTACTCCAAATAAATTTTCATGAGGAAATGGTGAATTGGAGGACAGTTACAATGTTTAAAAGACATTTGGATAAGTTACATGAATAAGAAATGTTTAGAGGGATACGGGCCAGAAGCAGGCAGGTGGGACTGGTTTAGTTTGGGATTATGGTCGGCATTTATTGGTTGGACCAAAGAGTCTGGTTCCGTGCTATCTGACTTCATGACTCTGCTTCAGGAGAACAATAACCAGTTGGTGAGGTAATAGTGCGCACTCGTGTCTTACAACTGAGGCACAGCAAAAGTCAAAAATAACCAATAATAGTCTTAGGACAAGATGGATGCAAGCAAAGCAAAGAAAGTGATAAAACACAGGCAAAATGAGGAGAGAAGCAAGTCGCACACCAAGAGATCCTCAGTGGAATTAAAAGTGACAATTGATTCTGGTAACAAAATCAAGAGTGGGGAAACATTCAGTCAAGCAAAGGCCAAGGACAGACTGTTCCTCTTTTCGAGAGTCTGATGACAGAAGTTGAAGCAATTAATAGGACTGGCAGAAAGCCAGCAGAGGAAATGTCAGGATTTTGAACCACATAACCCCTTTTAAAAACGCCAAAGACTTTTGTTTGATTGTTTTGTATAAGACTTTCATTTTCCTCCTCAATTTCCTGCAAAGCTATATGTCATATTGTCATTTCTTTCTGTCAACATCACTGTTTTCTAATTCATAACAGTTTCCTGAGCACAGATATTGCACCAGTTTTAAAATCAGCAAAATTATATGCTGATTTGATTTATTTATTGTGACGGGTATCTTGTTATAAAATATAGTGAAATGAGTTACATAGTATTGCCACTCTCCAGTGCCATCTTAAAATGTAGAAACATAAACCAAAACATAGCATATAAAGGCAGATAAATGAAGAATTATAGTGTCCATCTTTATAGTCCTTCTTGCTAAGTGCTCCATCATGGGCCATAGGCCGGGTGGCCAGACACGAGACCCTTCACCATGCTGCTGCTGGAATGAAAGAAGCCACTCTTCAGCGCCATCTTGCCTCTACCAATGTCCTCACTACTATGAATCCTCACTGGACCTGGCCAATGTAGACATCACCGATGTTGCCAGGTACAGCACCAGCCCAAACTTAACTCCACCGCTGCTGTGAGTCCACTTCAGGCTCACCTGGCCTAAGCAGCCGCTGTGATGCCACCAGGTCTCATAATTTTCAAATTGTTCAAATAATTTTCAAATTAATTTTGAAATTCATACTTGGCCCAAACCCACTTCCTCTGCCACCTCCATTTGAGTCTCCGTTGCTAGGCTACTCGAGACTGCGCTGCTGGGCCCAGTTGAGTCTGCCCTGCTGGGCCTACACAACTCTACACTACTGGATCTAGTCAGGTCTTCAATGCTGGGCTCATTTGCCAGATATACTCTGTACATCCTTCAGTCATATACCTGTTAATGGCGTGTAACAGTCGAAGGCTTTCAATACAAAGAAACTTGAAAGCAAGAGAGATTTGTATTGACATAGCCCCATTTACAACCACTGATCATCTCATTATGCTTTACAGCCAATGTGATGTTGATCAAGGGATAACTGCCCTGCTCTCCTTCCAGACTGGGATCTGCCGGACCTTCTACATGTACCAGAGCAGGCAGATAGAACCTCAGTTTAAAATCTCATTCAAAGGCAGTACTACTGACAGTGCAGTTCTCCCTCAGCCTTGCCTTATATGTTACTAGAAGTAGTGCCCATTTTTAATTAAACACCATAAATACAATGACATACAATAGAAGTTAAGGGCAGAGTTTCTGCCTATCCAGCGTGCTGGCCAGTTATTACTAAAACAGATATTAGATTTCAAGACTCTGTATTGATAGGAACAAAGGAAAAGAACAATTTGGCCCCTTGAGCCTGCTCCATCATTCAACCGTTTCATGTCTGATCTTCTCAGCACCATTTTCTCATGCCATCCACTGTCCTTTTCTATCTTAGATCTGTCAATCTCTGTCTTGAATATGCTTAATCAAAGAATGCCTATAGTATGGAAGCAGGCCATTTGAATCCACGTTGACCCTCCAAAGAGTACCCTACCCAATTCCTGTAACCTCCTATGGCTAATCCACCTAGCCTGCACATCATGGGAAATTTAGCACAGCCAATCCAACAAACCTGCACATCTTTGGACTGTGGAAGGAAGCCACAGCACACCCAACCAAACACAGGGAGAATGTGCAAACTCCACACAGACAGTCACCCAAGGCTGGAATCGAACCCAGGTCCCCGACGCGGTGAGTCAGTAGTGCTAACCACTGAACCACCCTCAGTAATTGAGCCCCCACAGTCCTTTGAGCATTCCAAAGATTGACCATCCTCTTAGTGAAGAAATTCCTCCAGCAGTCTTAAATGGCCTGCCCCTCATTATGTGATTGTGTCTCCTCAGTCTAGACTCCCCCCCACCACCACCACCCAGTGAGAGAAACTGACCTTCCTGCATTGACGGATGCCTCGCTTTGAATGTTCCAACTCTTTCCATCTCAAATGATGTGGATTCATGAGGCTGTTGTAGGTTCATTTGGATTTAAATGGATTGTCACAACCAACATGTATCCTGTCTCCTTCCCACCCTGACACCTGGGTTTTCCATTGAACTGAAAGCATCGGGTTACAACTCTCGTATAAAGCCTGCCTTGTGTTAAAAAGAACAGAATAGATCAGACCAAGGCAATCATTTTTGATTCCATCTTTGACCTTCACATTTCCTTCTGTAATTTGAGTAAACCCCAAACCTCATTCCTAACGTAATTTTCACAGAATGAAAAGGTCAAGGCACTGAGAGATAACAAGAGAGGAATTGATTCAGTCATCTCTGAGCCTTGCCAGGTTTCTCAAAAGATTTGGAAGTTCAAAACTGAGCAATGTTATTTTTTCCTTCTTTGTGAAATTTTGTTCTTGTGTCCAAAACTCATCCCATTGCAGAATCCCAAAGGAAGAGTGAAAAGAGCAGATCTATAACTATATGTTAAATGACCTGGTCATTCCAAACATCCATCGCTTTTACTTATAGCTAATCACCAGCAGCATGGAGACATAAACACTGAGAGAACAGGAGATAATGACGACAAATATTTATCACTGCCACTAGTTTTTATGGATCAGTGGTTCAAAGTGTTACCCAACACTGCATCGCACAGGAGGCAAAATGTCAAGTTTGAATGGTGTAACATTTACAGCATCCACTTTCTGAAGGATTTCAGTACCATCAGTATTAACTCGCACCTTGCTGGGCCTGAATGAATGAATGATTTTATTCTCACATGGATTTGGGAAAGTACAGTGAAAAGTGTTTGTTGCCTCAATCCAGCACCATTTTGGATTGTGAAATGAATGAAAGGGAATAACTTAAAAGAGCTTCATATTCTGTTCAGTTGATAGAAACATAATAAGGCAGAAAAGTAAGAAATAATGTCTGTCTTTACAATCCTTCTTGTCAAGCATGGCTCTGGGTTTTCTTAAGGTCTCCAGGATTTCTGTAAGGTGTTCTGATCTCTGGACCACAATGAGGCCCAGGTCCAACCAATATCCCAGAAGTCCCCAACTTCACAGCAGCAGCCGCCTTCTCACCTCACTCCCTCACCAACATCGCTAGGAGTCCCAATCCAGACCTACCACAACCATGAGCCACCAATGCAACCATCGCCTTCACCCTGAGTCCTGCTCCAACCTCCTCTGCAATGACACTTCTTCCACTGCTGACAAGAAGAAGATGAAGAAAACAAAACACAAAGAAGATGAGAAAGAAAGAGAAAGAAGGATGTGTCCGACCTGGAGTGGATGGTCCAGGAGCCCAAACATTACCTCCCTTGTCAAAGTCGCCATCTTTGTTGGAATGTCCAACAAAGCAATGGCCCTCTGTAACAATCATGCCAATATGATGATCCACTTTAATGAAATAAATATGACTGAACACAGGAACATAGGAGCAAGTGTAGGCCATTCTACCCCTCCAGCTTACTCAGCCATTATAGGTCATGGCTGATCATTTACTTCAAGCCCATTTTCCCCTCATGTCATTAACATAGAATCAAACAATAAGAGCAGGAGTAGGCCATTCAGCCCTTCGCCATTCAATACCTTGACTGATCCTCCATCCTGTTGGCACTTTGTCACCACACCCTTTGATCCTTTTAGCCTGAAGACCTTATATAATTCCTGCTTAGAAACATTCAATGTTTGTAGCAACAGGATGGGGCTTTTTTTCCCAGGAGTGTCAGAGGCTGTGGGGTGATCTTATAGAAGTTTATAACATTGTGAGGAGCATAGATAAAGTGAATAGCAAAGGTCTTTTCCTCAGGGGAGGGGACTCCAAAACTAGAGGGCATAGGTTTAAGGTGAGAGGAGAAAGATTTAAGAGGGACCTGAGACATAACTTTGTCACACAGACGGTGGTCCTTATGTGGAATGAACTGCCAGAGGAAGTGGTGGATGCAGGTACAACTAAAACAATTAAAAGACATTTGGATAGGTGCATGAATAGAAAAGGTTTGGAGGGATATGGGCCAAACACAGGCAAGTGGAACTAGTTTAGTTTGAGAAACTTGATCAGAATGGACAAGTTGGACCAAAGGGTCTGTTTCTGTGCTTTATGACTCTTATGTGTAGACAAGTTGGGAGGGAAACTCAGAGGCAGCTGTAAATGAGGAGAAGGGGAGATGGGAGGGTAAACTGCAGGTGGATGGAATCTGAAGGTGATCAATGGGAGTGGAGAGGAGAAGCCATAGAATCTTAGTGAGGGTCTTGTGGGAGGGGGCACAATTATCGGATCAATAGGTGTGGGAGGGGAACATGGTGGGGGAATACGGCAGGGACGGGAATGTGGAGAGAATCTGAAGGGGTTATGAAAGGGATGGGCAAGGGGAATGTGGAGGGGGAGTAACGTGGGGTGGTATCTGGGGAGGAGGTTAAAGCCAGCTGAGGCAGCCATGGGAGAGAAGCCACGTGACATTGTTGCTCATGGGACAGAGTCCTGCAGACCTTTAACAAGATTACAAAAGAGTTAAAAGTATTTACCAGTTTATTAGAGTCATGCAAAAGACCCTTCGGTCAAAAAAACGACATAAATGTTTTAGAATATTTCAGATCACTCCTAAAACTTACCATTGAGCTGAAAATACACATCAAGAGGCTTGTGACTGGGGTAGACATGACTTCTGATTCTGCTTTGCTTGTATTGGAATCATAGGCTGACTCTGAATTCCTCCAACATTTTATCATCAGGAATGTGGTTAACATGCAATGAGGGTTAAGGGGTAGGTACTGGGACTCCCCTGGTCTCCCTGAATGTAGCACTGGCAGCTGCTGGTAGGATTTCATGATGGTCCCCATGCAGTAGGAGGAGCAAGATCCCACAACAATCAGTTTTCTTTTTCTGTGCATTCAGCAGCAATAATTCCAAAGCTTCAGCACTGACAGAATAATCCAGGCCTTACATTATTTTTAACACTTAAGTGCAGATGGAGTGACCAAAAGTCCCAATTTTGCAGGGGCGGTGGTAGTGTCTCACATTTCCTCTTTGTCTGGCAACACCCTACTTATGTAATGCCACTGTCTTCAAATCAGATGCTCAACAGGCTGTGGCATGACCTGGTGTTGTCTGGCCAAACCTTACAATTTGGGCGGTACGGTGGCTCAGTGGTTAGCGCTGCTGCCTTTCAGTGCCAGGGACCTGGGTTCGATTCCAATCTCAGGCAACTGTGTGGAGTTTGCACATTCTCCCTGCGTCTGCATGGGTTTCCTCCGGGTGCTCCGGTTTCCTCCCACAGTCCAAATATGTGCAGGCCAGGTGAATTGGCCATGCTAAATTGCCCATAGTGTTAGGTGCATTAGTCAGAGGGAAATGGGTGGGTTACTCTTCAGAAGGTTGGTGTGGACTTGTTGGGCTGAAGGGCCTGTTTCCACACTGTAGGGAATCTAATCAAATTTAGACAGGCAGGAGGCTGGAAGAACACAGCAAGCCAGGCAGCATCAGGAGGTGGAGAAGTCAACGTTTCAGGTGTAACTCTTCTTCAGAACTGGGGGTGGGTGTGCGGGGAGCTGCAGAAAAGGGTGTGGCAGAGGCAGGATAGTGAAGTGGGGATAGGTGAAGACAGTTAGTGTGTATGATCTGGTTGGTCAGTGGAAAGAGTGAATCCAGTTGGTGGCAGTGAGGGGGAGGGGCTGGGAAGGGAGTCGAGGGTTGGGGAAGGAGGTTATTTGAAATTGGGGAACTCAATGTTGAGTCCTACAGCTGTATGGTGCCCAGGTGGAAAATAAGGTGTTGTTCCTCTAGTAGGAGCTGTGGGTTGTTTTGGCAATGGAGGAGGCCAAGGATGGTCATGCCAGAAAGGGAGGGGTTGGGGAATTATAATGGACGGTGACTGGGAATCCGGTTGGCCCCTGCGTATCCAGCTGCGATGCTCAGTGAACCGTTCTCTAAGTTTACGTTGGGTCTCCCCAGTGTAGAGAAGATTACATCAGGAGCACCTGATGCAGTAAATTTGGTTGGAAGAGAGGGAGGTGAACCTCTGTCTCATCTGGAAGGACTGTTTGGAGCCCTAGATGGAGGTGAGGGGGCTGGTGCTTACAATTGCCCACCTCCCGCATCCCACACGCGATCATCCATGCATGTTCTGTAAACTCCATTCCGCATTTTGTGATTGACCACAGCCATTCTCTGGTCCTCGTGAGGCAGACCCAATGGCTCAGCCAATTTCTTGAACTGCCTGCTTGTCTTTTGTTTTTTGTCATTAAAACAACCGTCTGCCAGGATACCAACAAGAGTTGGAAATCGTGAAGGCAAGGTCGATCAACATGTAACGAAGAAGTGATGCCAAGCATGGGCAGAAGTGGTATCACATGTCCGTTTATCGCCAGCTCACAGTCCAATATAACGAGCTGCATTTGCCTCAAAAGCATTGCACCATGCCACATAATGGTGTTGATAAGTCAGACCTGCTCATATCGATTCTTTGTATGTAGATGATATCTCGTGCGTGCACCATAGGTGTACCATGTCCTCATACATTATACACATGGATCCTGGCTGTCAGTGTAATTGAGTGAAAAATGATGAAGCAGCAATGTGGAATTTTCAACAAGAATAAAATGTAGCTTTTGTCAGGGTCATCTGTATTGGCATTATAACACCAACTGTGGTCGGTCAGCTCACTGCCGTAATTGGCAAACAAGTGGAGAATGGCTTGCTGAAGTGACAGAACAAAGGGCCATCACTACCTAAGAGAGTGTAGCCCAGCTAGGAAGGAAAAAGGATGTCAATGCATTAGCATCATCCTCTCGCATAAGTCAAACTGTACACCCTTGTCAAGTCATAAACAACTTCCTTGTTCCTTCGGTGCCAATGTGGGAGTAAATTGAACAGACCACAATTTCTTGGCTTTTGTTGTGAGTTTGTGCTGAATAAAACAGGTAGGTGCAGTGGTTGGATTTGATACCTCTGGATGATATGTGGAGGAGGTGCCCTTATCTCCCCTAAGGGAAAATGCTATGTATGGAATGCTGATGAAGACTGAGTGCAGCTTTTTCATAACACAGATGCAAAAGACAAAGGATGCCAACTTGATCAAAGCCTGTTGACCTGATAAACCTGGGCAGAAATGAATGTTTTGGTGGCTGTCCGCCAACTGGGTTGCTGGACTGATACTTGTGGAAAAGCCCCAAAATTGTTAAAATAAATGCCTTTCTGAAGAAACTTCATATTTGACGCAGAATGGTAACTCTGCTTCCTGCTCTCCATAGGTGCTGCCATCTGCTGAGTATTTCTGGCACTTTCTGTTTTCATTTTTTTGTATTGCAAGGTAATCAGTCTGACATGAGGGTCACCACAAAGGGACTGGTGGAGAAGGAGAGATCTTCATAGTCACCTCAGCTGGGTACAGGAATTGAACTTGATTTTTGGCATTTATATCGCCAACAGTCATCTCTCTCTCGAACTATGGTGACTTTACAACTGAGGTAATCAGGACCTTAGCTGGACAGTGTCATGCTGCCCACAAAATTAAGATAGAAGTCCCCACCCCCAATAGCTGCCCGCCAATCAGAGGCCAGCAGATCACAATATACCGACAGCAGTACTGGGAGTGGGGAACCACTATCCTGCCTGGGCCTTCAGCAGATGTTACCACAGGATTCCTGGAGAGAGGGAAATGGATGGGGGAGGGGTTACAGGTAAGGGGTGGGGTAGTAGTGAAAGGAAGCGCAGGATAGTAGCTTCTCAAGGGATTTCCCACTCCTGTTGCTGGGTTCCTCAATTAAGGATGGAATGCCTGTGATTAGTGATCCCAGACCCTCAACTAGGCCACAGGCAAAATGAACAAGTTTTGCAAAGCCGTATTCCTAAATGGCACATTCCCTAGCCTGGTTGGATAACAGTCATTGGATAAGGCTGTTTAACGTTGGAGGACGTCAGTTCTGGGGAAGGGTCACTCAATCTGAAAAGCTAACTTTAATCTCTCTCCACAGATGTTGCCAGACCTACTGAGTTTTTCCAATAATTTCTGTTGCCATTAAACATTATGTTATGTCGCACAGTGGGTATGCAGCATACCTTTAAGGAAAATGCTCATGATATCACCATCATATCATGGCCTGAGGACATAAAGGCCTCATTCTCCATCTTAACTGGGATCACTAGAAGCATGACATGCTGACAGAGGTGTCCAACAGTTTGTAACTGAATCGCTCAGTATTAGTCCAGAGACTGAAGTGTCTGTGATTGCATTATATTTATCAGGAGTTGTGTTAAATCTTTTTGCAGTATGTTAACAACATCTAGTTCTTATGTTTTAAAAGTAATATATGTTTTGACTCATCAGTAACAAATACCCTGTACGGGGAAAAATCACACACTACCACAGCACAGGTGGTGGGAATAGTGTAAGTCCATTTCTAAAAGCATCCACATTCTTAATGGTAGATATTTGGAAATCTCATTGAAACTCAGCTAGACAACAGTTTTGGACTTTAAAATATTCAGGAAACTAGCAGCATCAAGTAGCAGTAGCAAGTAGAAATATGCCGATTAAACAACCTACCTTTTTACTTATTAAAATTGAAGCTGAATGGATGTAGGTTTGCTTGCTGAGCTGGAAGGTCTGTTTTCAGATGTTTCATCACCATACTGGGTTTTATCGTCAGTGAGCCTCCGGATGAAGCACTGGTGGTATAGCCCGCTTTCTATTTATGTGCTTGGGTTTCCTTAGGTTGGTTATGTCATTTCCTATGTTGATGTCATTTCCTGTTCTTTTTCTCAGGGGTGGTAAATGGGATCCAAGTTATTTTGTTTGTTGATAGAGTTCCATTTGGAATGCCATCCTTCTGTGCGTATCTCTGTCCTAGGCTTGTCCTTGGATGGATGTGTTGTCCCAGACGAAATGGCATCCTTCCTCATCCACATGTAAGGATACTAGTGAGAGTGGGTCATATCTTTTTGTGGCTAGTTGATGTTGATGTTCATCACAACTGGCCACAAAAAGACATGACCCACTCTCACTAGTATCCTTACACAAGGATGAGGAAGGACACCATTTCGAGTGGGACAACAAATCCATCCCAGGTCAAGCCAAACAGAGACACGCATCAGAATTCCTAGAAGTATGGTATTCCAACCGGAACTCTATTAACAAACAAATTGACTTGGATCCCATTTACCACCCCAGAGAAAAAGAACAGGAAATGACCACAGGAAATGATTTCACCAACCCAAGGAAACCCAAATACGTGAATAGAAAGCGAGCTATACCACCAGTCTTCATCCAGAGGCTCACTGAAGATGTTACCTAGTATGGTGACAAAACATCTGAAAACGAACCTTCCAGCTCAGTGAGCAAACCTACATCCAGAACCTCAACCTGGCTACAAATCTTCTCAAATTTGAAGTTGTCATTGTGGAAGCCCTCCCTCCATTTTTTTTAAAATTAACAAACAGCTTGATTTCCTATGTAAAAGTTAAAACAAATTGCAGTCAAAAAACTTCTTACAGTGTAGATAGAAACAAAATATCTTTAAAAGGCATCAGTTAGTCTTCAGACAGGATGGCTACCCTGCACTTTTCCACATTGATTGGAAGAAAAGCAGCAAAGTCTTCATCTCTCACACTTCCACCCGAATTAATAACATTCCCCTGTCCAAATTTGCTTCCTGTGATTGTGGAGTTGTCATCTAATCCTGTCATTAGCTCTCTTTATCCCCAGAGGCTATGCTAGATCTGTGTGTTTCCTACATTTGCTGTTTGTCCTTTCAGGCATTTCTGTGATGCCTTCTATAGTTAAACAGCCAATAAATACTGCCTTGCACTGAGAGAGAGAGAGAGAGAGAGAGAGAGAGTTGGAAATTGTTTCTGGAGCTGCCTTCCTGCAAAAGTCGACTTGTCAGGAGAGGAAGGTGAAAGATTAAATAGAGGCAAAATGAAAAACGGAATTTACTTTCAAATGATGAGAAGCAGTAGATAAATGCTTTCCTGCTGTGACTCCAAGTGTATGAATACCTCAGGCACATCGCAATCCTTGGTTTCCACCAGTATAAACTGCAGTCAATGTTTATAGAATAAAATACTGAAAGAAAGTATTTTCAAAGATGTATCATAAACCAGACTGAAGTTCCTGGGGCAGGCTGGATGCAATTTACAGGCAGAGTCAAACTAATGCAGAAGACCTCTATTCTTCTTGGGGGGAAAATGTAAGGTATCAGAAATAATTCATATAAGCAAAGATTTCTAGTATCCACCTGCTCCTGACTCTGAGCTATCAGTGTGCCACCTGTTACAATACAGATTACCACAAGCAATATTAATTGCTGGTAACTGCAACTGAATTAAGACTGTGTCAGATAGATCATCCCCACCACAATCTCTCTTCCCCTTTCTTGTGAAGGTATTGACTCCTTACCTGGGTACAACTGTGTTGCTACCAGTCAGCAGCCTTCTGCCAGCTTGATAACCTTGCTGTTGGACACTCAGGACAGTGAGAATCAGTGTTTCAGAACTCATCCAGACCCTGCAGCCTGCCCCAAAGCCCTCACTTTCCAACATTGGGTCAGCAAGGTGGACCAAAGCTTTAATTTAAAATAAGAACAAAACAAAAGTGGAAAAACCTCAAGCAGCATCTGTTGAGGGAGAAGCAGAGTTAATGTTTCAGGCGCATGACCCTTTTCAGGTGATCAAGATTCTGATCAGAGGAAATCACGCTTAAACGTTCACTCTCTGTCTTTCTCTTTCTCTCTTTCTTTCTCTTTCTCTCTGTCCACAGATGCTGCCTACGCACTAAAAGCAAACAATTAGTACACCAAACATTCTCAATTTGACAGCGGGTTTTACAAAATAACAAAGATACACAAGAGCCATACCTTTGTGATGATCCTTTGCATACAATATCTGTTGTCAAATCAAAAATGTTCTCAGAGGAGCACAGAAGCCACTTGGCCCATCTCCATACTGGAAATCTTTATCTACGTGAATTATTTCTGATATCCTACATCTGCACCATTCCTATTTCCGAGTGCTAATCTCCTGCCTTTTGCCAACAACCATTTCCATCCAATACCCTCTTGCATGCCTCAATTGAACCTGTCTCCACCACATTTCCAGGCGGTGGATTCCATTCCCTAACCCCGCATATCGCCCTTGCCTCATTTCCACATCACTTTAACTCCATTCCCTCTCATTCTTCTATCTTTTACGAGTGGGAGCAGCTTCTCCCTATCCAGCTCGCTTGCGACTTTGAAATCCTATATCGGATCATCTTTCAGCCTTCTTCAATCAATCCTTATCACTGACATTTTTCATTCCTGGAATCATTCTTGTAAATCACTTCGGAACTCTCTCCAATGCATTCACACCTTTCCAACAACATGGTGCCCACAAATGTGCACAATACTCGAACTGAGATCTAACGGGTGTCTTGTACAAGTTCAAGATCACCTCCTTGTGGTTGTACTCTATGCCCCTGTTAAGAAAGGAGGAGAGAGTGAGGACTGCAGATGCTGGAGATCAGAGCTGAAAAGGAAGAAGGGCTTATGCCCGAAACGTCGATTCTCCTGTTCCTTGGATGCTGCCTGACCTGCTGCGCTTTTCCAGCAACACATTTTCAGCCCTGTTAATAAAGCCAAGGACACCATGTGCCTTATTTACCAATCTCTCCATCTGTCCTGCCACCTTCAGAGATTTGTGTACATATGCACCCAGCTCCCACTGCTCCTGTCTCATCTTTAGAATTTTACCTGTTTTAATTTGTCTTTTAATATGCTTTTGGCCAAAGTTCATCAGCTCACACTTCTTTGCATTGGACCTCGACCACCTATAGAGTCATAGAGGCGGTTCCAAAAGACACAGGTGCAACCCGCATTAAAGAAAAATCGCATTTTAGAAACAGCACTTAAAGTATAGGTGATGTAATCCCATTACAGCCAACATACGCTTTAAACGTTTACACTTTAGAAACAGTGTCCCCAATTCATCGATCGCAGTACAGCGAATTCATGTTAATGAAATGCATGTTGTCATTGACTTGTAGAGTCATAGAGATGTACAGCATGGAAACAGACCCTTTGGTCCAACTCGTCCATGCTATCCAGATATCCCAACCTAATCTAGTCCCACCTGCCAGCACCCGGCCCATATCCCTCTAAACCCTTCCTATTCATATACCCATCCAGATGCCATTTAAATGTTGCAATCATACTAGCCTCCACCACTTCCTCTGGCAGCTCATTCCATACACATACCACCCTCTGCGTGAAAAGGTTGCCCCTTCAGCAGAATGACCCCGTACAGCAAAGAAATAGACACTTTCATCCAACTTATTTCTGTTGTCGAGATATCCTATGCTGATCTAGTCCTGTTTGACATCATTTGTCCCATAACCCTGTAAACCTTTCCTCATAATGTACCCATCCAGATGCCTTTCAAACGTTATAATGGTACCAGCCTCCACCACTTCCTCTGGCAGCTTCTTCCGTGCACACAACACCCTGTGTGTGAAAAGGTTGCCCTTCAGGTCCCTTTTAAATCTTTCCCCTCTCACTTTAAATCTGTGTCCACTAGTTTTGGATTCCCCTATTCTGGGGAAAAGACCTTGGCTTTCCATGCCCCTCATGAATTTATAAACCTCTTTGAGGTCACCCCTCAGCCTCCAAAGATTCACGGAAAAAAGTTCCAGCCGGTTCAACTTCTTCCTTATGACTCAAACCTCCCATTCCAGCAACATATTTGTAAATTTTCTTCACTCCCTTTCAAGTTTAACAACATCCTTCCTATAGCAGGGGGACCAAAATTGTACGGAGTTTTTAGAATTGGCCTCACCAATGTCCTGTACAGCCTCAACATGACCTCCCAACTCCTATACTGAAAAATGAAAGCAAGCATGTTAAATACCTTCTTCACCATCCTGTCTCCCTGTAACTCCACTTCCAAAGAACCATGCGCTTTCACCAGTAGGTTTCTTGGTTCAGCAACACTCCCCAGGGCTTTACTATTAACTGTATAAGTCTTTCCCTGTTTTACCTTACCAAAATACAACAGCTCACATTTACCTAAATTAAACTCCATCTGCCAATCCTTGACCCATTGATCAAGGTCTCATTGTACTCTGAAACAATCTTCTTTACTGTCTACTACACTACCAATCTTGGTATCATCTTCAAGCCTACTAACCATGCTTCCTATATTCTCCTCCAAAGCATTTATATAAATGACGAAAAGCAATGGACCCAGCAGTTGTGGCACACCGCTGGTCACAGGTCCCTCGTCTGCAAAGCAACCCTTTACCAACACCCCGTGTCTCTTAACATCCAGCCAAGTTTGTATCCAATTGGTTATCTTTCCCTGGATCACATGTGATCTAACCATACTCACCAGTCTCCCATGTAGAACCTTATTGGATGCCTTGCTGCAGCTCATATAGACAATATCCACCGCTCTGTCTTATTCTATTTTCTTTGTCATCTCTTCAAAAAACAGTCAAGTTCGTGAGATACAATTTCCCATACACAAAGCCATGTTGACCATCTGTGATCAATCCTTGCCTTTCCAAAAGTATGCAAATCCTATGCGTCAGAATCTCCTCCACCAACTGACATCGGGCTTACTGGTCTATAGTTTCCTGGCTTTTCCTCTCAGTCTTTCTTAAAAAACAAGATTAGCCACCCTACAGTCTTCCGGCACCTTGCTCGTGGATATCGATGATACAAATCTCAGCAATCTCTTCCCTAGCTTTCTACAAAGTTCTAGGATATACTTGATCAGGCGTTTTAAGACCTACAGTATCTCCCTTCTGTAATGTGGACACCTTTCAAGATATCACTATTTATTTCCTTAAGTTCTATGTCCTCCTTCAAAGTAAATACTGATGTGAAATATTTGTTTAGTATCTCACCCTGCCTTCCCAGTCCACCAACTTGTCAGTGTTCATTTAGAGTTCCACATTGTCCTTGACACAGTTTACAATTTGTCTAAGTTTCATGTCATCTGCAAATATTGGAACTATCCACTGCACACTATATACAGTGTGCTTGTAAAATAAATATCTGACAAAATTTGATTCAGTTTAATTGAATGTCAAATCCTCCCACAGATGCAGCAAGTTCTACCCAATATCAAGATCTGCAGATTTGATTTTCATCTAAACTGAGCTGCCTGGTGTCAGTCAGCAGACGAACTGGAGCAGTCATAAAATCTGGACAGAGTACAGAGAGAGAGGGTAAGCACTTCCGTTGACAGAAGGGTTGTGATGCAGAGGATACAAATTTAAAGTGAGTGGTGAAAGAATCAAAGGTGGGATGATACAAATCTCAGCAATCTTTTTGCCCAGAGAGTGATTAGGAGCTGCAACACACTGTGAGTGTCTGAAAGTGCAGTGGAGGCAGATTTGTAGCTTCAAAAGGGAATTGGATGATCTGCAAAGTATGAGATGTCACCAGTGGTCGAATTAACTGTGCATTATATTTTGTAAGCCCCATATGTACACAGCCTAAGGACTCATCCACATATTCTGTTTTGAAAGCTGGATTTATTCTATCTATAAGACGTGATTGATGTTTGAGCTGCTTGCATGGGAGGTTGAATTAGCGTGATCGAATATTTATATGTTTCATTGAAGAGTACCCACTAATGTGGAGTCTTCAGGGAATGCACTGGTTTCTTGGAAATAGAGTCATAGAATCCCTACAGTGTGGAAACAGGCCATTTGGCCCAACAAGTCCACACAGACCCTCTGAACAGTAACCCACCCAGACTGATTCCTCTACCCTATTACTCGACATTTACCCCTGACTAATGCACCTAACCTACACATCCCTCAACACAATGGACAATTTAGCATGGCCAATTCACCTAACCTGGACACCTTTGGATTGTGGGAGGAAACCCAAGCAGACATGGGGAGAATGTGCAAACTCCACACAGTCACCCGAGGCTGGAATCAAACCCGGGTCCCTGGTGTTGTGAGGCAGCAGTGCTAACCACAGAGCCATCGGTTTGAAGGAGAAAAGTGAGGCAGAGAGGCGGAGAGTGGGGTAGAGAGTTGTAGCAGTGTAAAGATAGAGAGAGAGAGAGAGACCTAGATGCATGGACACCAAGTGATTAAAAAGCAGGATATTGTGGGCCTAAAGGAGATGAAAGAGAAGAATAGGGAAAGGCCATGGATAGATATGAAAACAAAGATGAGAATGTTGAAGCAAGAGTTTGCTTGTCCATGAGTCAATGTGGCTCAGCAAACACAGGGGTGTGATTTTTTAATGGGTCTTGGGTGCTTGGATAGCAGAAGTTTGGGTAGCAGCTCATTTAGCCAGGATAGAAATTGCAAAGTTGTTCAGAAATACATTGGAATAGTCAAAGCCTCGGGTAACAAGGACATGGATGAGGTACTCTGTAATAGCTCAATAAATGGGCAACACAATGAAGGTACAAACAAGGGACAGTCTGAAGATTGTGGATTGGCATTTAGGAATGTGACAGAGGCAGATTTGGCTGACAAAGATTTCGGCTAGGGGACTGGGGACCAGAGAATTGAAGCTTCAAAGTTGCATACACAGCACTGACAGTTTCCTCCAATGTATTAAATTACAAACAGGAAGCCAGTGGCCATCGGTAATTAAACAGTTAAGCAAATACATTTTCTGCAGTCAGTTTTGGTCCAAGTCTTGACATACTCCTTATCTGATGCTAAAAGTGATGAACCTTGACTTCCAGTCCCCTATTAGCTATGACGGTGTCGTACAGAAGACTCACAAAAAATGGGTTTGTCTGACAGCAAGTCAATCCTTGCAATTTTATATTCAATTTTCTATGGGCTACAAATCTTGGGACTGCAAATGGTAGATAGAATTCGTGCACAATGTAACGTCAGTAATAAATACTTGACTTTCATGCAGGTCTGCAGGAGATAGAAACCAAGCTTGGTTAAATGCCAATTTCTTTTCAATAAACAAAAACCAGTAAATATTAATGATGTAAATTAGGAGGATTTCTTTTTCATCAGTAACTGATTTCATCAGTTAATGGTTTCTATTTCCACAGAAGTGGACGTTTTCCAGAGATAATTCACAGGCTAAGATAGCTTTCAGCATTGTATTCATCTTGAAGTAAGAATTACCTGTCAAATTTTCTTCAACATAATGCTGAGCACTAGTCAGTTAAGCCTACACTGCCAAAAGCCTTCTGTTCAAGAAAATTAGATCTTCCTTCCGAAGTACTGTCCTATCCTATCCTGAAGGATGAATTGTGCCAAATGATATTGATGGATCAACACGATTCCAGTTGAGATTAGTTTTCTGAATCAGATCTGGGAATTCTAGCCTTTTTTTTAAAAGAAAAGTTACATCTTTGAGCAGCCACTGTCCATTTTCTGACAGTTATCTCAAAATAAGTTTCAATCCAGTGCTGGGAAATGTGAGGTTTGGCAAGAAGAATAGAAGAGATTAATATTATTTAAATGGAAGAAGACTGTAGAAAGATAAAACAATTTAGGAGTTCCCATCCACAGATTACAAGAAGATAGTATTCAAGTTTAGCAGGTAACAAGGAAGGCAAAAGGAATGCTGGCTTTTATTTCAAAGTGAATGGTGAATGAAGTACAGAGGTTTTCCTAAAACTATACACAGCATTAGTCAGACCACAACCAGAACAGTTTTGAACTGCTAATCTAAGGAAAGATATATTGGCGTTGGAGGCAGCCCAGAATGGGTTTGCTAGGCTGATCCCGAGTATGGAGGGACTGTATAATGAGGAGGGATTGAGTAGGCTGGGCCTGTACTTGCTCGAATACAGAAGAATGAGAGTCGACCTGATTGAAACATAGAAGATTCTTATAGGACTTGACAGGATAGATGTATAAAAGTTGTTTCCCCTCATGGGAGAGTCTAGGATGAGTGGCCATAATCTTAGAATAAGGGGTCACTCATTTAAAACAGAGATGAGGAGGAATTTGTTCTCTCAGAGAGTAGTGAATCTAAAGAATTCTTCATTGCAGAGGGCTGTAAGAGGCTAGTTGTTAAGTGTATTCAATTCTGAGGTAGATAGATAAGGAGAATTAAGGGTTATGGGGAAAAGGCAGGAAAATGGAGTTGAGAATGATCAGAGCTGAAAATGTGTTGCTGGAAAAGCGCAGCAGGTCAGGCAATATCCAAGGAGAAGGAGAATCGACGTTTCGGGCATAAGCCCTTCTTCAGGAATGAGGAAAGTGTGTCCAGCAGGCTAAGATAAAAGGTAGGGAGGAGGGGCGTTGGAAATGCGATAGGTGGAAGGAGGTCAAGGTGAGGGTTATAGGCCGGAGTGGGTGGAGGCGGAGAAGTCAGGAAGAAGATTGCAGGTTAGGAAGACGGTGCTGAGTTCGAGGGATTTGACTGAGACAAGGTGGGGGGAGGGGAAATGAGGAAACTGGAGAAATCTGAGTTCATCCCTTGTGGTTGGAGGGTTCCTAGGCGGAAGATGAGGCGTTCTTCCTCCAACCGTTGTGTTGCTATGGTCTGGCGATGGAGGAGTCCAAGGACCTGCATGTCCTTGGTGGAGTGGGAGGGGGAGTTGAAGTGTTCAGCCATGGGGTGGTTGGGTTGGTTGATCCGGGTGTCCCAGAGGTGTTCTCTGAAACATTCCGCAAGTAGGCGGCCTGTCTCCCCAACATAGAAGAGGCCACATCGGGTGCAGCGGATGCAATAAATGATGTGTGTGGAGGTGCAGGTGAATCTGTGGCGGATATGGAAGTATCCTTTGGGGCCTTGGAGGGAAGTAAGGGGGGAGGTGTGGGTGCAAGTTTTGCATTTCTTGCGGTTGCAGGAGAAAGTGCCGGGAGTGGAGGTTGGGTTGGTGGGGGGTGTGGATCTGACGAGGGAGTCATGGAGGGAGTGGTCTTTTCGGAATGCTGAGAGGGGAGGGGAGGGAAATATATCCCTAGTGTTGGGGTCCGTTTGGAGTTGGCGGAAATGACGACGGATGATACGCTGTATATGGAGGTTGGTGGGGTGGTAGGTGAGGACCAGTGGGGTTCTGTCCTGGTGGCGATTGGAGGGGCGGGGCTCAAGGGTGGAGGAGCGGGTAGTGGAGGAGATGCGGTAGAGGGCATTGTCGATCACGTCTGGGGGGAAATTGCGGTCTTTGAAGAAGGAGGCCATCTGGGTTGTATCTCTATGACTCTATGACTCTGTTGGGGTTCCTTCAGCAAATGGCACCCATTGTCATTTCAAGGCATTTCTCCAAGAGGTCTGCTCATCTGCTACCCAAACTCAGCACAAAGGCAGGCAAGGCCATTATAGAGCCATTACAGGCTAATGGCTGTGAGACTGCAATGTTTGGCCACTAAGGCAGGTGAAAGAAAGACTGGGTCTGGGATCCTCCCATTTTTGGATGCAGTCCAAAAACAGGAGAGTTTCTAGCTTGGAAACACGGAATCTATGGTGAAGAATCTCACCGGAAATGCCAGCGGTCAGATTGGGTGGCGGTGGGCTAAATGACAGAATTTGGAGCAGTTCCTGCAGCTACTGGCCAGTCAGAGACTGAGAGTTCTGGAAACCCAGTGACACCACTGTGGAGAGTGGGGTTGTAACCTGGACAACACCTCACCAAATTCCAGATCGGAGGATCCCCCCACTGCTGAAAAGCCGGTTATCCGCGGTTGTGGGCATGGGGAGAGAGATTAGTGTGAGATGGCAACTTACTAACAGCCAGCTCCCTCCCCCATGTCCAGCATTGCATCTTGTCCACGGAATACTCAGATTCCTCCTTGTCATGGATAAACTGGCAGGTTGCCTACATCAGTTCACCAGTCAAGTTGGCCAACTCTTTCCTACACCACCTGGAGCTGAAATAATTGCAATCTGAATGTGATAAGTATTTTTTCATTGGTCACTTTAGGGCCTCTATTGGTAGGGGGCAGGGAAGGTCAAGCATGGACAATTGAATGTCAATTGGGACAAATGCAGAAGATGTCCGGGTTCTCATCCACCATTGTGCCAGCAAATTAAGTTGACTTCCTGCCTCCAGGCCAGGGGAATTACAGCCATACACATGTACAGCTCTTTTCACACAATCAGCATGGGTTCCAGAGGGCTGTACATGTCAAGGTTGGTATGCAGGAAGTGTAGCTTTGTACTCAAATGACAATGTGATGATTACCAACAAGCTGTTTAGATATCACTGAGTAAAAATATTGGCCAGGACTCCCCTGCTCTTTCAAACTGCCATCTGATGTGGAGGATGGACCTTTGGTTCACATCTTATCTCAGAGACAGAAACTGACAGTGCAGCACTCCCTAAATGTTACACAGGTGTGTCAGTCTTGATGTCAGCATCCAAGTCCTGGAGTGAGTCCTGAAGCTCGAACCATGGTCAAGAGTCTGGACTATGGCAGACATGTACCAAATATACATAGTGTGTTACACTACTTTCTTAGAAAGTTAGTTTAATTCTATTGATGGTCACTATGGATACTGAGACAAGAATTTCTTGGGTTATCTAAAATGGATGTCTATTGGTGCTGAATTTATCATGTTGGGGCTGTTGACCTGAAAGAGTTATGGCTACAATTGGCCATCAAATGGCCTGACTAGTATTCAGGCTGAGGGAAACAAGCAGGCCTCAGTATGTCCGGACACTTTCAAACATCCTCCAGAGAAGGTTGGAGAAAACCCCTCCTTTCAACTAACTGAAAATATACTATCAACGGACATTAAAAGGATATACTGCAAATGTAGACATGTCAAAGCTCTGCTCAGTTACCCACATTAACTCAGGACTTACAGGTTCATTGTTTGTTAAAATTCTGCCACAGGGGGAATATTGCACCGAGGAAGGTGTCAAACGTTGGATAACACAATGGACATAGATTTCCTCAATCCATCCCTAATGGACAGCATAGCACAGCTTACCCTATTTGAAAATCCCTCAAGACTAATATCAAATCAACACATGTGGATAGGGTTTGAGACCATTAAAGAACGTAAACTAATCTTGCCCAACTAAATAGCAGCATCAGCCCTGTCTGTTTAATATAAGAGTTACTGAAGTTCCATGCAATAGGGAACAACATTAGTTAGATTCAGGGTTTGTTACAGTTACATAATAAGTCAGTAAGTATCTACCAAAGAAGAATTTGTCTCCAAGATGGTACTGGAGTAGGTCATTTCTTTTCTTCTTTTCTCTCTCTTTTCACATTTCTTTTTCTTTTTACCTCTCATCCTTGGGTAGCATCGGCAATGCCCAGGGTGAAGCCAGCCAGTGTGGAGTCGAGCTCCCGGCCTGAGAGTGGAACCAAGCTCGTGGCCTCAGTGTGGACCCGCACTCCCGGCCTCAGTGTGGACCCGCACTCCCGGCCTCAGTGTGGACCAGCACTCCCGGCCTCAGTGTGGACCCGCACTCCCGGCCTCAGTGTGGACCCGGGCTCCTGGCCTCAGTGTGGATCCACGTTCCCGGCCTCAGTGTGGACCCGCACTCCCAGCCTCAGTGTGGACTCGAGCTCCCGGCCTCAGTGCAGACCTACACTCCCAGCCTCAGTGTGGACCCGCACTCCTGGCCTCAGTGTGGACCTGAGCTCCCGGCTTCAGTGTGGACCCAAACTACTGGCCTCAGTGTGGACTCGAGCTCCCGGCCTCGGTGTGGACCCGAGATCCCGGCCTCAGTGTGGACACGGGCTCCCGGCCTCATTGTGGACTCGAGCTCCTGGCCTCAGTGTGGACTCGAGCTCCTGGCCTCAGTGTGGACTCGAACTCCCGGCCTCAGTGTAGACTCGAGCTCCCGGCCTCAGTGTGGACCCAGGCTCCCGGCCTCACTGTGGACGCACACTCCCGGCCTCAGTGTGGACTCGAGCTCCCGGCCTCAGTGTGGACTCGAGCTCCCAGCCTCAGTGTGGACCCGGGCTCCCGGCCTCAGTGTGGACGCACACTCCCGGCCTCAGTGTGGACGCACACTCCCGGCCTCAGTGTGGACCCGCATTCCCAGCCTCAGTGTGGACTCGAGCTCCTGGCCTCAGTGTGGACTCACACTCCCGGCCTCAGTGTGGACTTGAGTACCCGGCCTCCGTGTGGATTCGAACTCCCGGCCTCATTGTGGACTCGAGTTCCTGGCCTCAGTGTGGACTCGAGCTCCCGGCCTCAGTGTGGACTCGAGCTCCCGGCCTCAGTGTGGACTCGAGCTCCCGGCCTCAGTGTGGACTCACACTCCCGGCCTCAGTGTGGACTCACACTCCCGGCCTCAGTGTGGATCTGCACTCCCGCCCTCAGTGTGGACCCGCACTCCCAGCCTCAGTGTGGACTTGAGCTCCCAGCCTCAGTGTGGACTCACACTCCCGGCCTCAGTGTGGACCCGAACTCCTGGCCTCAGTGTGGACTCGAGCTCCCGGCCTCAGTGCAGACCCTAGCTCCTGGCCTCAGTGTGGACCTGCATTCCCAGCCTCAGTGTGGACTCGAGCTCCCGGCCTCAGTTCCTGGCCTCAGTGTGGACCCGAACTCCCAGCCTCAGTGTGAACTCGAGCTCCCAGCCTCAGTGTGGACTCAAGCTCCAGGCCTCAGTGTGGACTCGAGCTCCCGGCCTCAGTGTGGACCCGCTCTCCCGACCTCAGTGCGGACCCAGGCTCCCGGCCTCAGTGTGGACTCAAGCTCCCAGCCTCAGTGTGGATTCAAGCTCCTGGCCTCAGTGTGGACTCGAGCTCCCGGCCTCAGTATGGACTCGAGCTCCCGGCCTCAGAGTGTCACCGCCTCTCGGCCTCAGTGTGGACCCACACTCACGGCCTCAGTGTGGACTTGAGCTTCCGGCCTCAGTATGGACTCGAGCTCCCGGCCTCAGTGTGGACTCGAGCTCCCAGCCTCAGAGTGGACCCAGGCTCCCGGCCTCAGTGTGGACCCACACTCCCGGCCTCAGTGTGGACTCGAGCTTCCGGCCTCAGTGTGGATCTGCACTGCCGGCCTCAGTGTGGACTCGAGCTCCCGGTCTCAGTGTGGACTTGAGCTCCCGGCCTCAGAGTGGACCCAGGCTCCCGGCCTCAGTGTGGACACGCACTCCCGTCCTCAGTGTGGACTCGAGCTCCAGGCCTCAGTGTGGACTCGAACTCCCGGCCTCAGTGTGAACCCGCATTCCCGGCCTCAGTGTGGACAGGAGCTCCCGGCCTCAGTGTGGACCCGCTCTCCCGACCTCAGTGCGGACCCAGGCTCCCGGCCTCAGTGTGGACTCAAGCTCCCAGCCTCAGTGTGGATTCAAGCTCCTGGCCTCAGTGTGGACTCGAGCTCCCGGCCTCAGTATGGACTCGAGCTCCCGGCCTCAGAGTGTCACCGGCTCCCAGCCTCAGTGTGGACCCACACTCACGGCCTCAGTGTGGACTCGAGCTCCCGGTCTCAGTGTGGACTCGAGCTTCTGGCCTCAGTGTGGACTCGAGCTCCCAGCCTCAGAGTGGACCCAGGCTCCCGGCCTCAGTGTGGACCCACACTCCCGGCCTCAGTGTGGACTCGAGCTTCCGGCCTCAGTGTGGATCTGCACTGCCGGCCTCAGTGTGGACTCGAGCTCCCGGTCTCAGTGTGGACTTGAGCTCCCGGCCTCAGAGTGGACCCAGGCTCCCGGCCTCAGTGTGGACACGCACTCCCGTCCTCAGTGTGGACTCGAGCTCCAGGCCTCAGTGTGGACTCGAACTCCCGGCCTCAGTGTGAACCCGCATTCCCGGCCTCAGTGTGGACAGGAGCTCCCGGCCTCAGTGTGGACTCGAACTCCCGGCCTCAGTTTGGACTCACACTCCCGGCCTAAGTGTGGACTCACACTCCCGGCCTCAGTGTGGACTTGAGTACCCGGCCTCTGAGTGGATTCGAACTCCCGGCCTCAGTGTGTACTCGAGGCACCGGCCTCAGTGTGGACTCGAGCTCCCGGCCTCAGTGTGGACTCAAGCTCCCGGCCTCAGTGTGGACCCGAGCTCCTGGCCTCAGTGTGGACCCGCATTCCCGGCCTCAGTGTGGACTCGAGCTCCCAGCCTCAGTGTGGACTCGAGCTCCCAGCCTCAGTGTGTACTCAAGCACCCGGCCTCAGTGTGTACTTGAGCTCCCAGCCTCAGTGTGGACTCGAGCTCCCAGCCTCAGTGTGGACCCGCATTCCCGGCCTCAGTGTGGACTCGAGCTCCCGGCCTCAGTTTGGACTCACACTCCCGGCCTAAGTGTGGACTCACACTCCCGGCCTCAGTGTGGACTTGAGTACCCGGCCTCTGTGTGGATTCGAACTCCCGGCCTCAGTGTGTACTCGAGGCACCGGCCTCAGTGTGGACTCGAGCTCCCGGCCTCAGTGTGGACTCAAGCTCCCGCCCTCAGTGTGGACCCGAGCTCCTGGCCTCAGTGTGGACCCGCATTCCCGGCCTCAGTGTGGACTCGAGCTCCCAGCCTCAGTGTGGACTCGAGCTCCCAGCCTCAGTGTGTATTCAAGCTCCCGGCCTCAGTGTGTACTTGAGCTCCCGGCCTCAGTGTGGACTCAAGCTCCCAGCCTCAGTGTGGACTCGACTCCCAGCCTCAGTGTGGACCCGCATTCCCGGCCTCAGTGTGGACCCGAGCTCCCGGCCTCAGTGTGGACTCGAGCTCCCAGCCTCAGTGTGGACTCGAGCTCCCAGCCTCAGTATGGACCCGCATTCCCGGCCTCAGTGTGGACCCGAGCTCCCGGCCTCAGTGTGGACTCAAGCTCCCAGCCTCAGTGTGGACCCGCATTCCCGGCCTCAGTGTGGACCCGAGCTCCCGGCCTCAGTGTGGACTCGAGCTCCCGGCCTCAGTATGGACTTGATCTCCCGGCCTCAGATTGTCACCGGCTCCCGGCCTCAGTGTGGACCCGCCCTCCCGGCCTCAGTGTGGACTCGAGCTCCAGGTCTCAGTGTGGACTCGAGCTCCCGGCCTCAGTGTGGACTCGAGGTCCCGGCCTCAGTGTGGATCCGCACTCCCGGCCTCAGTGTGGACTCGTACTCCCAGCCTCAGAGTGGACCCAGGCTCCCGGCCTCAGTGTGGACCCGCACTCCCGGCCTCAGTGTGGTCTCGAGCTCCCGGTCTCAGTGTGGACTCAAGCTCCAGGCATCAGTGTGGACTCGAGCTCCCGGCCTCAGTGTGGACCCGAGCTCCCGGCCTCAGTGTGGACTCACACTCCCGGCCTCAGTGTGGACTTGAGTACCCGGCCTCCGTGTGGACTCGAACTCCCGGCCTCAGTGTGTACTCAAGCTCCCGGCCTCAGTGTGGACTCGAGCTCCCAGCCTCAGTGTGGACTCAAGTTCCCAACCTCAGTGTGGACGCATACTCCCGGCCTCAGTGTGGACCCACACTCCCGGTCTCAGTGTGGACCCACGCTCCCGGCCTCAGTGTGGACACGCACTCCCGGCCTCAGTGTGGACTCGAGCTCCAGGCCTCAGTGTGGACTCGAGCTCCAGGCCTCAGTGTGGACCCGGACTACCGGCCTCAGTGTGGACCCACACTTCTGACCTCAGTGTGGACCCATGCTCCTGGCCTCAGTGTGGACTCGAGCTCCCGGCCTCAGTGCGGACTCGAGCTCCCGGCCTCAGTGTGGACCCGGACTACCGGCCTCAGTGTGGACCCACACTTCTGACCTCAGTGTGGACCCATGCTCCTGGCCTCAGTGTGGACTCGAGCTCCCGGCCTCAGTGCGGACTCGAGCTCCCGGCCTCAGTGCGGACTCGAGCTCCCAGCCTCAGTGTGGACTCACACTCCCGGCCTCAGTGTGGACTCGAACTCCTGGCCTCAGTGTGGACTCGAGCTCCCGGCCTCAGAGTGGACCCAGTCTCCCGGCCTCAGTGTGGACCCGCACTCCCAGTCTCTTTGTGGACTCGAGCTCCCGGCCTCAGTGTGGACCCGCACTCCCAGCCTCAGTGTGTACTCGAGCTCCCGGCCACAGTGTGGACCCGAACTCCCGGCCTCAGTGTGGACTCACACTCCCGGCCTCAGTGTGGACTCACACTCCCGGCCTCAGTGTGGACTCAAACTCCCAGCCTCAGTGTAGACCCACGCTCCCGGCCACAGTGTGGATTCGAGCTCCAGGCCTCAGTGTGGACTCGAGCTCCAGGCCTCAGTGTGGACTCGAGCTCCCGGCCTCAGTGTGGACCCGCACTCCCTTACGTCCTGTGCAGCCTGTGTTGGAATGTTCATTATTCTAAACTCTTATTTTACTTTTGTTTTTCTAATTTATTGCTGCACCTTTTATTTCTTTATTTTTCTAATTTTCTTTCCTTTAGAATCTGACCTTCTAAGATGGTGCCATACATGGCAACTTGTAAACTTTTCAATTTACTCGTGTGAATGCATGTGACAAAAAAACTGAGTTCTGATTGTAATTCTAATTCAATAGAGCTGAGGGGTAGGATATAGGTTTGCTCGTTGAGCTGTAGGTTTGATATCCAGACGTTTCATTACCTGGCTAGGTAACATCATCAGTGGCGACCTCCAAGTGAAGCGAAGCTGTTGTCTCCTGCTTTCTATTTATATCTTTCTTCTGGATGGGTTTCCTGGGGTTTGTGGTGATGTCACTTCCTGTTCGTTTTCTGAGGGGTTGATAGATGGTATCTAGATCTATGTGTTTGTTTATGGCATTGTGGCTGGAGTGCCAGGCCTCTAGGAATTCTCTGGCATGTCTTTGCTTAGCCTGTCCCAGGATAGATGTGTTGTCCCAGTCGAAATGGAGGTTTTTTTCATCTGTGTATAGGGCTACGAGGGAGAGAGGATTGTGTCTTTTTGTGGCTAGCTGGTGTTTGTGTATCCTGGTGGCTAACTTTCTTCCTGTTTGTTCTACGTAGTGTTTGTGGCAGTCCTTGCATGGAATTTTGTAGATGATGTTGGTTTTGTCCATGGGTTGTACTGGGTCACACGGATGAAATAAAACCACCATTTCGACTGGTACAACACATCTAAACTGGGACAGGCTAAGCAAAGACATGCCAGAGAATTCCTAGAGGCCTGACACTCCAACCACAACGCCATAAACAAACACATAGATCTAGATACCATCTATCAACCCCTCAGAAAACGAACAGGAAATGACATCACCACAAACCCCAGGAAACCCATCCAGGAGAAAGATATAAATAGAAAGCAGGAGACAACAGCTTCGCTTCACTTGGAGGTCGCCACTGATGATGTTACCGAGCCAGGTAATGAAACGTCTGGATATCAAACCTACAGCTCAGCGAGCAAACCTACACCCTAAACCTCAACCTGAGCTACAAACCTTCACAAACCTCGCAAAAACCTATGGGCTCAATAGAACTGATTTGAGGCAACTGGAATGTTAGAATTTATCTCTTGATTGTTATTTGTTGTGACCTCGCCATGAAAGTCAAAGTACTTGACCTTTCAGCAAGAACATGAATGGGTTTGTCTATGAGTAGTCACCCAATAGTCACTTACAAAGATGGCAAAAACTTATTGGCAGCAAATATAAATGGGTCTTGCCAATGATACAGGTCAACCTCTTTGCCTTTGACCACCGCCTTGCATCTGAATTATTGCTTTCAAAACATGCTCATTACAACTGAACAACTCTGTTGTTGCCAATTCCATAACTGGTTCTGAATTATGTATAAATGTATGCAGAAACCACATATTTGCATAAAATGTCTTTCCAATTGATTCTTATCCATTTATTTGCCATGGTTCACAGTATGGTCTCACTGGAACTAATAAAACTGCCACTGATTTAACAGATTGGAGCCCATTAATTGCAGCTCTCTGAGACACCAGAAACCACACAAAGCAAATTTTTCTGCATCACTGCCTCATGATCACTTTCAAACATATCCCAATACTTTCCTTCCTTCTCTGATTTAGAAAAACATGAAAAAGATCCCGAGAATAACATAGCTTTGACATGCATCGCTAATTGTTCCCTGATGAAAAGAGGCGAAATGCAAAATTCTACTTAATATTCTCCTCATGGGAAACAAGACAGCATATAGACCAAGGGCTTTTGCCCAAAACGTCGATTTTCCTGCTCCTTGGATGCTGCCTGAACTGCTGTGCTTTTCCAGCACCACACTCATCTAGAATCTGTTTTCCAGCATCTGCAGTCATTGTTTTTACTTAGCATATAGACCATAGAACAGTACAGAACAGTACAGGCCTTTCAGCCCTCGATGTTATGCCAATCTTTTATCCAACACTAAGATCAAACTAACCTACATAATCTTCATTGTACTAACTTCCATGTGCCTTTCCAAGAGTCATTTAAATGTCCCTAATGTATCTGACTCTACTACCACCGCTGGTAGAGCATTCCACGCTCCCATCACTCTCTGTATAAAGAACCTACCTCTGACATCTCCCCTAAACCTTCCTCCAGTCACTTTAAAATTATACCCCCTTGTGATAGCCATTTCCGCCCGGGAAAAGTCTCTGGCTATCCAACTCTATCTACGTCTCTCATCATCTGTACACCTCTATCAAGTCACATCTCATCCTTCTTTGCTCCAATGAGAAAAGCCCTCACTCCCTCAATCTTTCTTCATAAGATATACCCTCCAGTCCAAGCAGCACCCTGGTAAATCTCCTCTGCACCCCCTCTAAAGCTTCCATATCCTTCCAATGATGAGGTGAACAGAACAGAACACAATATCCCTCGTGTGGTCTAACCAGGGCTCTATAGAGCTGCAGTGTAACCTCATGGCTCTTAAAATCAATGCACTATAAGTCTTCTTAACAACCCTATCAACGTGTCTGGCATCTTTGAGGGATCTATGGACATGGACCCCAAGATCCCTCTGTTCCTCCACACTGCCAAGAATCCTGCCTTTAACCCAAATTCTGCATTCAAATTCAACATTCCAAAGTGAATCATTTCACACTTTTCCAGGTTGAACTCCATCTGACATATATCAGTCCAGTTCTGCATCTTGGCAATGCAACCTATAACAGCCTCCACAGTATTCACAACTCCACTAACCTTCATGTCACCGGCAAACTTACTAACCCACTCTTTCACCTCCTTATCCAAGTCATAGAATCATAGAATCCCTACTTCAGCCCAACAAGTCTACACTGACCCTATGAAGAGTAACTCACCTGGACTAATGCACCTAACCTACACATCCCTGAACACTACGGGCAATGTAGCATGGCCAGTTCACCTAACTTGCACACCTTTGGACAATGGGAGGAAACTGGAGCACCTGAAGAAAACCCACGCAGACGCGGGGACAATGTGCAAGAGCCTGAGGCTAGAATCGAATCCGGGCCCTTGGTGCTGTGATGCAGCAGCACTAACCACTCAGGCATCTGTCTGCATGGGTTTTGCAGACAGACCCCCGCGTCTGCATGGGTTTCCTCCAGGTGCCCCAGTTTCCTCCAACAGTCCAAAGATGTGCAGGTTATTGGATTGGCCACACTAAATTGCCCTCTAGTATGCAGAGATGTGCAGACTTGGTGGATTAGCTATGGGAAATGCAGGATTATAGAAATAGGGTGGGTCTGAGTGAGGTGGTCTTTAGCGGGTCAGTGTGGACTCAATGGGCCAAGTGGCCTGCTTCCACACGGTAATGATTCTATGAATTTGGAAGTGCTGGTTGAGGAAATGGTGCAAATGTGGGGAATTTGCTTCCTGCAGGACCAGCAGTGGACACCAGAACCTGGCAACGTGCTCGGAAATTGCCACCCAGGTCAGGGTGCTCTCCTGGTCCAGAGTAACGAGTTGTCAACAGTGCCATCAGAAGATTAATAACTTGGCCAGGGTAAATGTCAGACTCTTCTCTCTCCCACCTCACACTCACTCTATCTCTGCTACCATACCCATCTCCCAATAAGGCCCATGCTGTGCCATGCTCACTATTACCTGCAACATCTTCCCTCCCCATCTCTCACCCTTTTCAAACACTAACCCTGCATTCCTTCTGTGGTCCCTCCTCACAGCTTCGGACCTCCTTTCTCCAACTTTGATTATCCAAACGAGATGGGCGGGCACTATTCGTTCAGATAATTGATTATTCGGTTAATTGATTCAATGCCTCTCATCTGGGGCTCGGAGTTTCTGAAGTTTCCTTTATCTGTGCTCTGCCTGCCTTGCTCCCTCTCTCTGTCTCAGGGTTTGTTTCTGAGCAGACACACGCTTGATTGTAAGGAACCTGCAGCATTTGCAGAAGCCTCCCGCCCCCATCAGTTCAATGGGATTGACACTGCGAGCACATGCTAAGTCTGCTCCCCGTTCAAGAGACTAGGCAAGAGCACATGCTCGCGAGACCCTGCCCCCTGTCCGCTCCCCTGTCCGACCCCCCCCACCCCATCCATCCCCGCCCCCGTCTGCCCCCAACCACATCCACATCTGCTTCCACAACCCTGCCCCCATCCACCCCCAACCCCACCCCTCATCTGAGCTTTTCGAGCTTTAGAGTGAAACGTCAATTCTCCTGGTCCTCGGATGCTGTCTGACTTGTTGTGCTTTTCCAGCACCACACTCTCGACTCTTACCTAACTGCACCTGCAGTCCTCGCTTTCACTTGGCCAAGTGCAGGGAAATGGATTTCGCGTTGTTGGACATTTTGGTCAGCATGGACGTGTTTGGCCAAAGGATCTGTCTCCATTCTGTAGGACTCTACGACGGTGTGACTATGAGTTGTGCCACTCACCTCACTTAATCTCTCCTTTTGGCCTCATTATCAGAAACGACAGCCCATAAAAAGGCTGTAATGAGTGGAGATGTAGCCGACATCAGGCTCCTTATTTACAATATTCATTAATGACTTCATTAAGGAAAGTGAATGCACTGCAGCCCTGTTTATGGATGATACCACAATGGATGGGAACGCAAGGGGTGAGGATGACACAACGAGTCTGCAGAGGGATATCGACAGATTCAGTGAGAGGGCAAAAACATAGCTGAAGATGGAATTTAATGTGATAAATGTGTGGTTATGCACTTTGACAGGAAGATTAGAGGAGCTGAACATTATTTAAATGGAAAAAGACTGCAGAAAGCTAGAGCACAGAGTCCATAAGCAAAAATAACAAAAAGCTAGCATACACATGCAGCAGATAATAATGAAGGCAAAAGAAATGTTGGTGTTTATATCAAAGGGAATAGAATATAGAATTGTGGTATATATATATATATATATATATATATATGTGTGATTTAGACTTGAATGTGGAAGGGTTGATCAGTTGGTTTGTGGAAATTGGTGGTTTCGTAAATAGTGAGGAGGACAGCCTGAGATTACAAGATGATAGATATGGGCTAGTCAGGTGGATTGTTCAATGGCAAATGGAATTCATGGCCCTCTCCCTTTCTTTGTATCTCTCTATTTCTCTCTCTCTCTCTCTCTCTCTCCCCTCATCCTCCAGGTGCTGCTGGTCCTGCTGGGTCTCTCCAGCACTCTCTGTATCTGTTACCTTACCCATTGACAGAAGGCAAGGATCACATCAACACAGTCATAAATCAATCTCAATAAAGGAGGTAATGGTGACACCAGGCATCAATGGCACATGGGTCATGTGTTTCTTCATGGTCAAGGCCAGAGCTGACAGACCCAAGAGAAGAGCTGGTCAATGGACAGTTGACTGGGTGTTCAGTTTGCTGCTTTTACTAACACACAGCTACCTGATGAAAAAGTGTGTGCAATTTGCACATGCTTTTGGAGTTCCCATGTAAAAGAAGAATGATGTGAGGCTGTCATGAATTATCTCATCATTATGTTAATCTATTTTCCCAGGGGAATTACTGATTGTCTAATGGTGCTTCAACTCCCCAGACACAGCAGGAGGCAAACTGTTCTCAGTAATGGGAGCACCCCAAGACCAACCCTGAAGAAGTCAAAGATAAATTCTATGCCAATCTCCATATCCATTTTTTTGCAGTATTTGAGGAGAAATTAATTTGAAATTGAATCAACTTTTGATGTTTCACATGGCCATTCAAGTGAACAGCACGTATTGAGGTAAATATATTTAAAAGCTATAATAGTTGAACAGAATAATTCAGTAAACATTGCGGTATTTGAGGTAAATAATGTTTGCTGGTTTATCAAGAGTGCAGGCTGATAAGGTGCCAGTTAAAACAAAGTTTGCTGTTTTTCCTTTCGGCTTTATTTCAAAACTGAGCTGGTCAAGAGAGATTTTCCCTTTGGTTTTCCATCCTGCTTTTCTTAAAAGCTGGAGTCGAGGGAATGTGTAAGACCACATGGTCCAGTCCTCTTCAAATATAACAACAATGAAATGCTCTAGCTACTAAAGGGACTGAAATGAATGGATTAACTGAATGCTACTTCAGTTGTGAAGCTGAATCCACACCAGCAAAGTTGTTGGTGCTCTAACTTATTGTGGTTTGCGGTAGCTTCTGATTTTAAACCTGTTACATCACTTAACTTTCCCATTGTGGACAAGAGGTCACAGAACTGGAGCCTTCACACTGTTTCTCTCTCCTCAGATGCTGCCAGACCCCCTGCGCTTCTCCAGCATTCTCTGTTTTCATTTCAGATCTCCAACACCCGCGGTCATTGCTTTTGTATATACTGAAGTTGTTTTGTTCAAAACCATTTGGCCTAAATTGCAGGAGGCTTTTGTCGCTGAATTAATAACAAGCCTTTGGCTGTAATTGTTGCATATCTGTGTCACTAAGTGGACCTTAATTAAATGTTTTAAAATAGCAAATGAAGACGTTGGTTGGTTCTGAGCTGAGGAACTCAAAGAATATGATTAAGTCATAAAATGTAGCCAACTCTCAAAGCAAATGTAAGGCAGAAGTGGGTCTTTGTGTTTTACCATAGGATGGTGGACATCTTGCATGGAAACAGACCATCCCAGTCCAGTTTGATTTGATTTGATTTATTATTGTCACATGTGTCTAGGTACAGTGAAAAGTTTTGTTTTGTATGCAGCACAGGCAGATCAAAACATACAAAAAGTGCATTAAGGTAATAGATCAGAACAAGGAATACAATGTCATGGCTGCAGAGACTTTGCACAAAGAGCGAGATCAACATTAAATTTGGAATTTGAGAGGTCCATTCAGAAGTCTGAGGTGGATTGCCATGTTAAATTGCCCACAGTGTTCAGGGATGTGCAGGTTAGATGAAATAGCCCTGGGAAACACAAGGTTGCAGAAATAGGGTAGGGGGGTGAGTCTGGGTGGGATGCTCTTTGGAGAGTAGGTGTGGACTTGTTGGGCTGAATGGCCTGTTTCTATACAGTAGGGAGTCTATTACTAAAAAAAGCAGTGGAGAAGAAACTGTTTTTGAATCTGTTGGTACATGTGTTGAAGTTTTTGTATCTTCTGCCCAACAGAAGAGGTTGGAAGAGATTATAATCAGGGTGGGAGAGATCTTTGATGATATTGGCTGCCTTCCCGAGGCAGCAAGAAGTGTAGATGGAGTCAGTGGATCGAAGGTTGGTTTACATGACGGACTGGGCTGTGTTCACAACTCTCTGCAATTTCTTACAGTACTGGGCAGAGCAGTTGCCATAACAAGCCGTGAGGTATCCGGATAGGATGCTTTCTGTGGTGCATCAAAAAATTTGGTAAGAGTCTTTATGGATATATGGATTTTTTAATGGAGTCATAGAATCATAGAATATTTTTGGAATTTCGTTCACCTCACATGGAAGCAGAGGAAATCACTCCATTCTGGCATTTATGCTCCATTCCAGATTCCTTCTTCTAAAACATAGTCATAACCCTCTAGTCATGCCTCCCTTATATTTGTCCAGCTTCCCCTTCAATACATCTATTTGTTTCAGTCATTCCCTATGTTTTTTTTTCAAATGGGTGTCAGTCACTGGGCAAACATTTATTGCCCATCCCTAATTGCTCAGTGGTTGGTTGAGAGTCAGCCACATTGCCGTGGGTCTGGAGTCATATGTAGACCAGACCAGGTGAGGATGAAGGACATTAGTGAGCCAGATGGCTTTTTCCCAACAATCAGAGTCAAAACGTGTGGTGCTGGAAAAGCACAGCTGGTCAGGCATCATCCGAGGAGCAGGAGAGTCGACGCTTTGAGCATAAGCTCTTCATCAGGAAATCGACAATAGTTTTGTGATCATCATTAGACTTTTAATTCCGGATTTCTTTATGGAATTTAAATTCCACCAGCTACCATGGTGGGGCTTGAACCTGGATCTCCATAACATTACCTTGTTCTCTGGATTATTAGTCTAGCTATTACATCAGTATGCAATCGTCTCCCTTGGTGTTACTGAGCTTCACATGCTCACCACTCTTTGTGTGAAGATGATTCCACTGAATTTCCCCATTAGATTTCACGATGACTATCTTTTATTCATGGCCTCTGGTTGCTTCTCTTCCACCCAAAGGAAACCATTCTCTCTCTATACCCACTCTCTCAAAATCTTTCATATATTTAAAACTGTCTTTAGGTTACCCTCCAGCCTTCCTTTCTTTTACAGAGAGAAGCCCAACCTGAAATTCCTTTATATATACACATACATTTATGGTGGCAGTCTTTGGAAATCTTCACTGTATTTTCCTGTATGGGCATAGTACAGACATATTTAACAGGAATCTACTCAAACATATGAGGGGACTAAGAACAGAGAATTAACATGATGAATGGTCTGCAGCCTTCTCTCAATTGGGTAACTGGAATTCACAAAGTACTCTTGATCAATGTCACAAGTAACAGGAGGAAAAATGTGTGTGCTGGAAAATTTATGTTTTGCCATCCCTACATGTGCAAGTGGTATATTAGCCTTTATTACATGCGGGTGTGAATATAGGTGTAAAGACACCTGACTGCAGTCAAATGGAAGCTTGCTAAGATGACACTTGGAATATTCTGTGCAATTTTATTCAGTTTTATTACCAAAGATATACTTGCCACAGAGGGACAGCAACAAAGAAGGATCATCATTCTGGTATGGACGGATTGTCACGTGAGGAGAGATTAAATGGAGTGAGCCTGTGTTCTCTGGAGTTCAACAGAATGAGAGGCAACCACATTCAAACTTACAAAGACAGTAAACTTTTTATTATCCAGCAACTATGGGACCAGGAGTGTGAGATTGATCAGTTGTTCCAGATAATCAAAACGTCCACATTATTGATGTAAAAACACACATTAAGTAATATAAACATAATGCAGGGGGTAAAGACACACTGTTATATTTTATTTACACCATAAATCATTAACTAATAATGCAACCTTGTCCTAAATAAAACTTACTGTCAGAAAGCCTTCTCACTTGCATCCTCAACTGACTACTCAGACAACACAATAGATCACGCTATTTGAGGGGAAATTGACTCGAAATTGAATCAATTGTTGGTATTTCATGTGGCCATTCGTTGGAGCAACAAATAAATATTTACAACAACAAAAGCAGACGTTGTTGGAAAGCTCAGCAGGTCTGGCGCATCTGTGGAGAGAACTCAAAATTAATGTGCAGGTCGCGTTACCCTTCCTCAGAACTCTGACTGTGGACAAGAGAAAATATTGAAACGGAAATCCTGTCAGAGAGAGGAGCAAAACTTCTTCATGGTGGGCATGCCTGGAAGAGATGTGGCAGCGAGTTAAATACTAAATAAAAACTGAAAGAACTGCTGATGCTGGAAATCTAAAACAAAAGCAGAAATTGCTGGAAGAGCTCAGCAGGTCCGGCAGCATCTGTGGAACGAAATCAAGAGTTAAGGTTTCGGGTCGAGTGACCCTTCATCAGAATTCAATATTTAGTAAATATTTACATTGAGGTAAATCAATTTTAAAAACTATAATAAATTGGACAGAATGAGTCTGTGAACTTCACAAATTTGAGGTATATAATTTTTACTAGTTTATCAAGAGTGTCGGTTCACAAAGTGCCAGTTAAAACAAAGTTAGCTGTCCTTCCGGTTCTCGACAGGGTAGGTGCTGGTAGATTCACCTGGGGCTGGGGCTCTCGAACCGGGGGACCCAATTTCAGAGTAAAGGACAGACCGTTTAGAACTGAGATTTCTTCACTCACAGAGCACTAAATCTTTGATGTCTGCCCCAGAGGATTTTGGAGGCGCAGACTTTGAATATGTTTAAGACAAAGACAGACACATATCTGTATTTTAAAAAGCATCAAGGATTACGTGAGATAGTTCTGGAAAGTGGTGTTGAAATGAAAGATCAGTGCGACCTCATTGGAGGACGGAGCAAGCTCAAAGGGATGAATTGTGTCCTGGTCTTATTGCCAATATTCTTATGTTCTTACGATAAAGCTTACAGAAAGAAAGGTATTAGTGTATCACTGGACGAGTAATCTAGAATCCCTGGCTCAGGTTCAAATCCCATCACGGGAAATGGCGAAATTTGAATTCAATAACATCTGTAATCTACGTTAACCTACTGTTGATTGTCATGTTTTTTTTAAAAATATCTGGTTCATTTAATGTCCTTTAAGGAAGGATATCTGCTATCCTTTCCTGTCTGGGTCTACATGTCACTCCAGACCCAGCCATGTGGTTGACTCTTAACTGCTCTCTGAAACTGGCTAGCAAGTATCAAACTGCTAAAAATAAATTCAAAGGGCTTAAACTGGATGGATCTCCTGAAAGGCAATGCCAAAAACAGCCCAATGTACCTTGCAAATTCATCTTTACAAATATCTGGGGGGTGTTAGTGCTAAAATTTGGAGAGTTCTTGTCAAGCTACAGCCTGATATTTTCACACTTACAGAATCATGCCTTATAGACAATGTCACAGACACCGCCATCACTGGATATATCCTAGGTACGACAGGATAGAGCTGGCACCGCAATAGGATGGTCATGATGAAGTTGTCCTGGGCATTCTCAACATTGACTCTGGACCCATGAACTTTCATGGCATCAGGTAAAGCCTGGGCAAGAAAGCTCCTGCTGATTACCACTGACAACGCTGGCACCTGCCTAGCAAGGAGAAAAATTGACCAGTTATGTCATGTACACAAAAGGCAGGCACATTCAATCTAGCCATCTATGCTCAATCATAAATGGAATGGGTCGACAACTGTGCTATCAAAGAAACTCGCAAAGGAATAACTTACTCACTGATGCTCAGTCTGGGTTCTCTCAGGGCCACTCAGCTCATGACTCCATTTCCACCGAGAAACAAAGCATGGACTGAAAAAGTGCTAAATATCTGAGGAGAAAGTGACTGCTGTGCATATAAGGCAACATGTGACGGAGTGTGGTATCAAGGAGCCCTAACAAAACTGGAGTCACTGGGAGTCATTGGGAAAGCTGTCTGCTGGTTGGAATCATACTTAGCACTGAGGAAGTTGATTGTGGTTGTTGGAGGTCAGTCATCTCAGTTCTCGGACATCTCTGCAGGGGTTCCTCAGGGTAGTGTCCTAGGCCCAACCATCTTCAGCTGCTTCATCAATGACCTTCATATGGTAAGAAATGGGGAATTTAGTTGATGACTGCATAATGTTCACCATTACTCACAACACTCCACATGGAGAAATAGTTTGTGTTCATATGCAGCAAGACCTGGACAACATGCAGAGCTGAACTGATAAGTGGCAAGTAGCTTTCATGTCTCCAGCAAGTCAGAAAATAACCACTGTCCCTTGACATTCAATGGCATTACCATCGTTTATACCCTACTGTTAACATCTTGGGTGTCACCATTGACCAAAAACTGAACTGGACCAGTCATATAAGTATAACGACTACAAGTGAAGGGTCTGTTTCCATGCTGCATAACTCCGTCACTCTAATAGAGAAAGTCTGAGGTTGGGAATTCAATAACTCACCTCCTCAGATCAAACCTAGAGAAAGCACAACCATAATTATACCATTAGATTCTCTTCACATTGAAGGTCAGAATATCCATTTAATTAGAAACATGTGAAGCCAAGTAAGAAGATCAAGCATTACTGTCCATACAAGATGTTGAAACAAAAGGTAAAAGAGCCTTCAGTGAGTCGTCAAACAGTCTATAGTTACACTGGAGACCAGACACAGTGTCAAAGGAAAATACAAGTACAGTGCTGGTAGAAAGCTAGAGAAAAACAACAACAGGGTATATGTCTGAATTGTTAACCTCATTTACCCACAAGATGTTTGGTAATATCTCAATGCAAACTTCTTCAAAGCAATTTGTTTTAATTAGATTAAGAAGTTAGGAGCAAGAGGTGCTCTTTTCATCATCATGGTGTTGTCCCTCGTTCCTAATGACGCTTGGCTTGGCATGCAATGCTTGAATGGATGTCACATGAGCAAAGTGTCGCGTTCAGCACTGGCATTCATCACAAAGTGTTTAGACCCACAGATCAACAAAATAGACATTTCGGTGAAGTACCATTACAGCTGCTGGGTTGTATCTCAGCAAGAAGACAGCATCTTGGAGTTGGGAATGAGAGCCAATATATTATTTAGTGATGAAACTTCATCTTGGCAACAAATTATATGCTTTATTTTCCTCTTTCTCTTGCAGATCCAAGGGTAATGAGCCTGCTCTCTCTGCACAAGTGAGACAGGAAAATTATGACTCTCCAGGAAACTAAAATATTTGCTTCCAGGACCCTGGGCCAAGATTCCACTAGAACCAATTTCTCACAGGCCAACAGGAATTGATAGCTCTTGACCAGCAATCCAGTCATAAACAGAACTTGTTCCAGCAAGCTAGCTCCCTAACAGAAAGGGGAGAGGGAGATTTCAGTGAATTATGACCATGAAGGGATACTCTTCGGGAGATTGTCATTGTATTGTCCAGTTGGCTGGGAAGTTGGTTTGCAGTATAAAGTAATGTCAGGCAGTATGTGTTCAATTCCTGCTACTAGCTGAGGTTACCATGAAGGACTCTCCTTCTCAATCACTCCTCTTTTCTGAGGCATGGTAACCCTCAGGTTAAACCACCACCATCATGATTTTGCCATGAGAGGGAACCCCAATGGTACTGTATGACTTCACCTTGTGAAATTCTACAGAGTAAAATGCTGCCGACTTGGAATCTGAGATGTAAGTGACAACTATTTGCTGCTCAGTTTTGCGGCGGCAATGCCCTGCCTCATTTAAATGTTAAATAAAGCCTGGTTATTAACTGTCAACCATCATTAATTGATGCTTTTTTCCATTGTAACACCCTTAAGTCCACTTGCTAACTAACCAGTGCTTCCTCGCATGCTGTTCGAATTTTGGTTTTCTCCTTGAATTGGCATTCTTGGAGATGGTCCTGATGAGCACAAAATGAAAAGCTTCCCCAAAATGTGGAATATTATTGCCTTTGTTCAAAGATATTGGATAGATCTGAAATCTAATATGGAAATATAATGTTTTGCGATAGCAGCTATAAATTGTATAAAACAGGTGGTGGAACGTTATTTTGGGCAGATCTTCGCAAAGGTTCCAAAAGATCTGGTGAGTGCCTCATGATAACAGTTCCCCTGCAGGCTGAGGAAGGAATACCCCAGGATTGCTGGTGTTCAGAGGATTGTCAGAAACTAGGAATCTGCTCAGGTACAGGGACTTCATCCAGATGCACAGGGAGGAATAGGAGCAACAGACAGGAATGTGGGAGGCAATGGCCCTCATTGGCCAGGAGGTACAAGAGGGTTGGTGTGAGTGAGGTAATGAGTGATATCTGGTTGTTTAAATTTCAGCAAAGGAGAAAGGATGGGAGGAAATAGAGTACAAGAGTTAGCTATTTGTTATTGACTCATGGGATGTGGTGTCACTGGTCAGGCCAGCATTTATTGCCCATCCCTAATCGCCTGGAGGGTAGTTAAGAGTCAATCACATTGCTGTGGATCTGGAGGCACATGTAGGCCAGACCAGGTATGAATGGCAGATTTATTTCCCTAAAGGACATTAGTGAACCAGATGGGTTCTTTTCCCGACAATCATCAACAGATTCATAATAATCATTGGATTCTTATTTCTAGATTTTTATTGAAATCAAATTCCACCATGTGCCATGGGTGGATTCAAACTTGGGTCCCCAGAACATTACCTGGGTCTCTAGATTAACACTCCAGCAATAATACCTCCTGGCCATTGCCTCCCAGTGTGAGAAGCATACTAACTTACATTAAAAGCTTCCTTAGGTTTGTGAAGAGAAAAGGATCAGTGAAGAAAACATTAGGCATCTTACAGACGAGAGTGTGGTGCTGGAAACGTACAGCAGGCCGGGCAGCTCATCCCTGATGAAGGGCTTATACCCGAAACATCGATTCTCCTGCTCCTCGGATGCTGCCCGACCTGCTGTGCTTTTCCAGCACCAGACTCTCAACTCTGATCTCCAGCATCTGCACTCCTCACTTTCTCCCATTAGGCCTTTTACAGTCAGAAACAAACTAATGCCATTTACAAGTTCGCTGATGACACCATCATAGTCAGCCGAATCTCAGATGGCGACAAAACAGACTACAGATGAGAGGTGGAAGACCTGGAAAAATGGGGCGCTGAGAACAACCAAACTATCAATGCCAGCAAAACCAAGGAACTCATTATTGACTTTCGGCGGGATGTTACTCATGCTCCCTACACATTAACAGCACAGAGGTAGAACGAGCGGAGAGTATCAAGCTCTGAGGAGAGGTCATTCACAACAAGCTTTCTTGGACTCTTCATGCAGACTCACTGGTTACAAAGGCCCAACAACGTCTATTCTTCCTCAGACAGCTGAGAAAATTTGGAATGACAGTGAATACTCTTGCTAATTTTTATAGGTGTGTCATTGTTGGCATTCTGTCTGGATGTATCATTACCTGGTATGGCAACTGTACCATTCAAGATCGGAGACGGTTACAGAGAGTGGTGAACTCGGCCCGGACGATCACAAAGGCCAACCTCCCATCTATAGAATCCATCTACCAGGCCCCGCTGTCAAGGAAAAGCCACCAACATTCTCAAAGCTTCATCCCACCCTGGCAATGTTTTTCTATAACCTCTACCATCAGGGAGATGGTACAGAAGCCTGAACACACGCACCAGCCGGTTTCAAAACAGTTTCTACCCTACTGTTGTTAGAATACTGAATGGACTCACAAACTCTTAACATTCGCCTGTACCTGTGTTTTTGTTTTTGCTGCTGTTTATCTATTATTTACTTATCTATGCTACGTAACTCTGTGATCTGCCTGAATTGCTCACAAGACAAAGCTTTTCACTGTGTCTCGGTACACGTGACAATAAATTCATTTCAATTCAATTCAATTTTTATAATGGGGAATGAACTGACCAATCAAATGCATATTTTGGTTCTGTCTTTACAAATAACATCCCAAACTAGTGTTCTAGTGAGAGGGCAGAATTGAAAGAAATCGTTATCTGTAGGATAATGGCATTGGGGAATTTAATGAGGTTAATGGCCAATAAATAATTTGAGCCTTATAGTCTACATTCCAGAGTATTTAAGGAGTTGGCACTAAATGTAGTCAGTTTTCAAGATTCTGTAGACTCTGGAACAGTTCCTAGAGATTGGAGAGTAGCTAATGTAACCCTTCTGTTTAAAAATCGATATTGAGAGAAAACATGGAATTATAGACCTGTTCGCCTGACATGAGTAGTGGAGAAAATGCTCGAGTTCATTATAAAGTATTTCATAGCAGAGTACTTCGCCAGGGCTGGACAGATTCAGCACAGATTTACAAAAGAGAAACCATGTTTGATAAATCTACTAGAATATTCTGAGGATGTAACTGGAGTTGATAAGGGGGAGCCAGTTGATGCAGTTTATTTGGAATTTCAGAAAGTTTTCAATAAGGTCCCGCATAAGAGATTAACATGGCAAATTAAAGCAATGTTATTGGGAATAGTGTACTGCCATGAATAGAGAACAGGCTGGCAGACAGAAAACAAAGCATAAGAATAAATTCTCCTTCCGAATACCTGGCTGTGATTAGTGGGTTAGTACAGGGATCAGTGCCTGGACACCAGTTATTCACAATATACATTAATGATTTAGATGAGGGAAGTAAATGTAATATCTCCAGGTTTTCAGATGGCACAAAGCTGGGTGGGAGGGTGAGCTGTGAGGAGGATGCAGAGATGCTTCATTTTGACCCGGACAAGTTGGGTCAATGGGTCAGTGTGTGACAGATGCAGTATAATGGACGTAAATTTGATGTTATCTTCTTTGGTGGCAAAAACAAAAAGGCACATTATTATTAGAAGGGAATTACGTGATGTCTTTTCACACAAGTATTCAGAAAATAATGCAACTTTTCATTCATTCATCACACGTGCGCACACACACACACACACAATAAATAGGGAGTGATGAAAGTGAAATGCTATAATAGATTATAATTATTTCAGACATTGCATGAAAAGCCTGCAATTTCTAAAATGAATTTGATACATTTCAGCAAAGGAGTTGCGAAACAAACGATTGTGACAATTCTTGATATCAAAGTTCTAGGAGGTTGTTTCTCAGGTGAATCAGAACTTGGAGCAGATGAGTGAAATCCTTCTTTTAGTCAGGATCCCATCCTTTTAAGTAGTGTTGTTAATTACCTTAGCTGTCTGATGGCTGGTAGCCAATTTGATCATTTTTGTTTTGGTGGAAATCTGCCTGAAAACAGGTTCTTGCCAAGCTCAAAAACTGACAACAATATCTTAACAACTTCAAAGCCCCTTCTTACAATCAGGGGTGTGGTGTCCATACTGAATACACACCCTGCATCGTTGGTTAACACCTTCAGATTCCCCACTTTAGTTTGAATGAGAGAAACCATCAGAAAGCAATTAAAGATTGATAGGGCTCATTCACAACCATTGAATACATGTGGAGTTCTGATGCACTTTTTAGTCCAAGATAAAATGGGGAGAAAGGCCAGCTGAATTTGTATAATTCTCTTGTGCTGAACCATGCATAAACAAAGGAATATGTGAATTACCCAGATAACTGTGAGCTTCCCTATATAATTAGATATTCACTTGAGGCTTGAGATTGTCTTATGCTCAAAGATCACATGATTTTTAGTGACTATTTTAAAATATACAATTCAAAACGTGAGAAATAAAAGGTTAAGAATGTTGTCTTTTTTATAATGGAAGAAAGGGTAGAACTAAGTAGTTAAATAGCAGCCAATCTCAACTTATTGTTGAGAAATTATTGAAGGAAAAGGTCAGAGAGACGGTGGAACTCAGCATTTAGAGGTACACAAAAGGTCAGTCAGCATGGATTTCATAAGCCAAGGCCATTTCTGACGAACTTGAGTGTTTTCTTTTTGCCAATAACAAGCAGGGCTGATGAGGGTAGGGCATTTGATGTACATAGATTTTGGGGAAGGTATTTGACAAGATCCCACATGGCACTATTTCCACACTGTAAGTAATCTAATCTAAAAAAAAGTAGGGGGGGGTGAGTCTGAGTGGAATGCTCTTCAGAGGGCCAGTGTGGATTTGATGGGCTGAATGGCCTACTTCCACGCTGTGGGGATAGTATGATAATTTTTATTTAAATCTAGAGGGGATGTTTAAGAAGTTTGCATATGATAAGTAATTTGTCCATGTGATTATTGATGAAAAAGAAAATGAAGATATCCATAGAATATTCCATAGGGCAAAAGTGGAATTCAGTCTAGAGGTGTGTGAGGTGATGTGCTTGGGAGGACTAACAGAGCCAGGAAGCACTCTGTAAATGATTAGATTTGAATAGTGTGGAAGAACAGCAGGACCTTGGAGTTCATGTCCAGAGATGTCAAGGGGTTTGATGGAATAGTTGCCATTTGTCTGGATGGTTGCATCTGTAACAAAAGGTATAGTCACCAAAGCTTTGGTAGACCATAGGGCTGCTCTCTGGTTAAACAGACACAACCCGTGGTGGTTTAACTTGTCGCCACACCTCAGGCAAGTCAGGACCTTCGTGATAATCTCAGCGGGTGCAGGAATTGAACCCATGCTATTGGCTCAGTCTGCAGTACATACCAGTCAACTGGGCTAACCAAGCTCCAGTAATAATCAAGAAGCTAAACCCCATATTTTTCTGATCCACACAACCTCACCTCACCACACCTCATCTAAACCCAGCTCTAATTTTAATGACAATCTCCTCTTACTCTTGATATCCCCATCAGAGGAAACCATTTCTCTGGCTTCACCCTGTTTAATCAACACTGGTGAGGTATCTGAGAACCAGCTCACATGTAAATCACCCACTGGAAATGAATGGACATTTCTGTGAGAGAGTCTGCAATCAGCTCTCGCCGGGTGCTCCGGTTTCCTCCCACAATCCAAAGATGTGCAGGTCAGGTGAATTGGCCATGCTAAATTGCCCGTAGTATTAGGTGCATTAATCAGGGGAAGATATCGGGTCGGGGAATGGGTTTGGGTGTGTTACTCTTTGGAGGGTCAGTGTGGACTTGTTGGGCCAAATGGCCTCTTTCCATACTATAGAGAATCTAATCTAATCATCAATTCAACTGGAACTTGCAGCTTATTAGTGAAACTTTTCAACCCTCACTGCAATCTAATCGCTCGAGAGAAAGTGAAGTATTTCCTGCAGCTTTCACTTTGAGAGCTTTAAGGCACAGGTGGGGAGTCAGTGACCTGAAATCTAGACAAAAGGTAATGCTTGTCTGTCCTTCCATCACAGCCTAAAAGCCTGGGAAACATTGAACCTTATCTGATACACTCTGGTGTTTCGTTACAAGGAATGGCTTTTGATACATTGTGGTTTATATGAGCATTGCAAACAGGAGCGTCATTGATTTTAAAAATAATGAGGCCTTTGTCAGGTGGCCTTTCCATGAGCCACAGTGAAATGGAAGATCTGGACAACCCATGACAGAACTTTCTTCATCCAGAGCATGGTGAGTCTGTGGAATTCTCTACGTTAGAAAGTGGCAGAGGTTGAAATATTGAATGTTTTCAAGGAGTTACAGATCGTTCTTCAGGCTAAAGGGATTAAAGGTGTATGGGGAGAAAACGGCAATGCGGTACAGAGTTGAATGGTCAGCCATGATCATGTTGAATATAACTGTGCAACAATTCCCTGATGTTGATATACATACCTTAGATAAAGAATCGTGATTGCCGGAGGAAATTGGTGGAAAGTAAATAAAAGCAAGTACTCAAAAGACTATATGTCCCACAATAGCTGCTGTTGCTGACATAAATGTTCTCCTAGTGAACAGTAGCCTAACTGCTCATTGAAACAATTCACAAACCTGAGCCCATCACAAACCTGAGCTCAGCTGCAACTCAGTTGCCATGTCCAGATTCACACCGAGACCCTATGCTTGCTGACCTACAGTGACCCCTGATCAGACAACACATCAGTTTTAAAGTTTTCGTCCTTGTTTACAAATGGCCTCGCTGCTCTCTTTCTCTGCATATCCTGATTTAGCGCTCCAAACCCACAGAGTGCCAAATCTGCCTCTTGTCCACCCCCATTTTAACTGCTGCAGCCTTGGCTATGCTCTGGATTCCTATCTGTAAGCTTCCCTGCCTTCCTGGCTTTTCCCCCTCAAGCCCCACCTCCTTTGATCAAGTGTTTAGTCATCAAGCCTAATATCTGGGCTTGGCCTCAACCTTTTATTAATAGCGCTCATATTAAGCTTTAGTCGAGAAATATATAGCTTTTATTTTCTTTTTTGAATTAATACTAAAAAGGACTGTAATGTTTAACCTTTAACTTTGTTTATTGTTTCTTTCTACCTCATTCTTAGTACCGCGGCACTTGTACCTAAGATGGCGCTGTGCATGGCAACGTTGAACATTTTTCACAGTGCTCCTGTACTTCTTTTGATTGAGGATACGTGAACATAGAGTCTAAATCCAATCCCAAGCATATTTTACTCATTAAAGGCGTAAAGGGTTTTTGTGGTAGTGCCCCTTCCTCTGGAGCAGGGCGGCCTGAGTATAATTCCCACCCACTGCCGACAACTGCCAGAACAAGTTGACTAAAATAACTATAAGTACAAGGTATTGCTATTATATGATTTTGCTACAGAATTATGTTTGATAAATATTATCCAGGCAATCAGCAACTACCTCAGCAGTAATCTTCATCATTGCACATCATGGTGCCTGGTACCCTCTACTTTCGTGGTAATTCTGCTTAAAATTGCCAATTATGTTTACTTCTATTGCATGTAAGCTTCCTGCAATCTTTCTGAAGTTCTTGCAGTTATAGTGAACAATGCCCGATATTAAATACTTACAGATGCTGCAGTTATCATCACTTCATCTGATTTAACCAACCATAGCAAACAAATCTTCTTGCATAAATAATTGTCACAGATACAATTATCCAAGCATGCCCTAGAAATTACAACTATCAAGTTAGGCTTTTCTATACAAAAGCTCTCACTCTGGGGAAATCAATGGCATGACAGAGCATTCCTGATAATGTGTGTCAAGGACAGTTCCTTAAATCTGTTTTGTCTTCTCTTTTTTTTTGCTGATAATGTTGGACAAATTAGTAATGTGACTCAGGGAGGCCATAGTAGATTGATACAAAGTGGAAAAAAATCTTCCTTCAATCTTGTCCCTAAGAACAGCTTCAGTTTCTCCAATGTATCCATGTAATTGAAGTTCCCTGTCACTGAGTCTGTTCCCATAAATCTTTTCTGTTCCCTCTGTAAACTGTGGTTCCCAGAATTCAGCATAGTATCCCAGTTGATTTTGAATCAATGTTTTGCAACAATTAATTTTAACTTCTTTGTTTTTCTACTCCCTATTTATAAAGCCAGAGATCATGTAATATTATTAGTAACTGTTCTATTTAGCAATGTCTGCCTTATTTTTCTCAGTTCAATATAAATGTATTAATTACACCAAAGGATCAATACATCAATAGCATAGACTCTTTGTTTGGAGATAAGATGATATACAGTTAAAGTCAACTGGACAACTATTATACATATGGGAGAAAGTGAGGACTGCAGATGCTGGAGATCAGAGTCGAGAGTGTGGTGTTGGAAAAACGCAGCACGTCAGGCAGAATCCGAGGAGCAGCAGAATTGACATTTCAGGCATAAGCCCTTCATCAGGAATGAGGCTTGTGGGAGGGGAGGGTTGGGGCTGAAGGGGGGGAGGTAGCTGGGAATGCAATAGGTAGATGAAGGTGAGGAAGAAGGTGATAGATCAGAGAGAAGAGTGGAATGCATAGATTGTCTTTCCCATCTATCTGCTTCACCTCCCAATCCCAACTACAAAACCCTTTAAACCCCTCTCATAGAAGGTTCTCTGAGAAGGCAAAAATTCAGAAAGGTCTGGCAGGTGAAGACTTTATTTAGACATCTCTTAAAGTGAATGCACTGAGTTACCTCAAGCACCTTTGTGAGGTCATTGATATTTTTACAGCAGCAGCGTGTCTCATATGGTGATGGGTAAGAGTGAACATGACATGCTCATTGGAGAAGGAGCAGTTACCTTTGCCAAAGAACAGGGATTCAGTATTGAAGACAACAATCACATGACAACTAAGGCAAACTTGGCTGCTTATGAGGTGATTAAACAGCAGCTAATTTATACCTGTGACTAGCATTCATGCATATAATGTTTCCACATTAGCTTTGTAGATTCAGAGCAATTGGTTCAAAAAACATTCAAAAGTTTATTATTAATGCCCAGTTAATATTTTAGCTTGTAGACAATTGATATTATAAAAACTATGCAGCTTTCTTGCTCAACTGTACATTTATGCACAGTTAGGAATGTAAGAAGACTATTCAGTCCCTCAAACCTGTTCTGTCATTTAATTAGATCATGGTTGATCTGTATCATAACTCGATCTCTTGTCTTGGTTCTTTCAACCTTCCGGTAATCTCCTTTACCCATCCAAAATCTATCTATATCAAAACGTGTGGCACTGGAAACGTACAGCACATCAGGCAACATCTGAGGAACAGGAGAGTTGATGTTTCAGGCATAAGCCCTTCGTCCAGGTTTGGTTGTGTTCATTCAAACCTGGGAGGAAGTTTACAACAAGATGAATGTGTGGCTGAGATGCTGGCAGAGGTGGCATGGATTCACATTTTGGACAATTAGGATCACTTCGGAGGTAGAAATGACTTGTATAAGATGGACATGTTCCACCTGAATTGAAAGAGGACCAATATCTTTGCAGGGAGATTTGCTAGTGTTACTCGGGAGGCTGAAAACTGGTAAGGGAAAGGGGGGACCCAAAGTGATAGTGAGAAAAGAGTAAAGTCTGAGGATGGGACAGCAGACAAGGGGAGCAAGTCAAATAGTCAATGCAGACAGGAGCTTGACAGAGAGCAAGGTAAGACTGATAAATTAAACTGTGTTTATTTCAATGCAAGAGGCCTGATAGGGAAGGCAGATGAATTCAGGGCATGGTTGGGAACATGGGACTAGGAGATCATAGCTATTACAGAAACATGGCTCAGAAATGGACAGGACTAGTAGCTTAATGTTCCTGAGTACAGATGCTATAGGAAGGATAGAAAGGGTGGCAGGAGAGAACGGGGAGTGGTGGTTTTGCTTAGGGATATAATTACGGCTGTACTTAAGGAGGATATTCCTGGGAGATCATCCAGTGAAGTTATATGGGTGGAACTGAGAAATAAGAAAGAGATCTCACCTTGTTGGGATTGTATTATAGCCCCCCCCCCCCCCCCCCTCCCCCCCCACCAGTAGTCAGTGGGAAATGAAGAAACAGATGTGTAAGGAGATCTCTGATATCTGTAAGGATAATAGGGTCGTAATAGGAGGGGATTTTAACTTTCCAAATGTAGACTATGATTGTCATAGTGTTTAGAGCTTGGATGGAGAGAAATTTGTCAACTGTATACAAGAAAATGTTCTCATTCAATATGTGGATGAAGGAGCAATACTTCTGTTGGGAAATAAGGCAGGGCAACTGCCTGAGGTGTCAGTGGGGGAACCAGTAACCAGAATTCTATTGGTTTTAAAATAGTGATGGAAAAGTATAGAATTGATCAAAAAGTCAAAGTTCTAAATTGAAGTAAGGCAAATTTTAACAGTATTTTAACAAACACAAACTTTCAGAAGTTGTTTGGGGAAAGCTATTCGCAGGTAAAGGAACAGTTAGGAAGTGAGAGGCCTTTAAAAATGAGAAAACAGGAGTACAGGGACTGTATGTTCCTGCTAGTGTGAAGGGCATGGCTGGTGGACAATAGACAATAGACAATAGGTGCAGGAGTAGGCCATTCTGCCCTTCGAGCCTGCACCACCATTCAATATGATCATGGCTGATCATCCTTAATCTGTATCCTGTTCCTGCCTTATCTCCATATCCCTTGATTCCACAATCCTTGAGAGCTCTATCCAACTCTTTCTTAAATGAATCCAAAGACTGGGCCTCCACTGCCCTCTGGGGCAGAGCATTCCACACAGCCACCACTCTCTGGGTGAAGAAGTTTCTCCTCATCTCTGTCCTAAATGGTCTGCCCCGTATTTTTAAGCTGTGTCCTTTGGTTTGGTATAGTGAATGCTGGATGGCTAGAGCAATTGAGGCTCTGGTCAAGAAAAAGAAAGAAACATGTGTCAGGTATAGATAACTGGGATCAAGTGAATCCCGAGAGGAGTATAAGGACAGTAGGCATGTACTCAAAGAGGAAAATCAGAAGGGCAAAAAGGGGACATGAAATAGCTTTGGCAAATAGGGTTAAGGATAATTCAAAGAGATTCTACAAATACACTGTACATTAATGGCAAAAAAGTAACTAGGAAAAGAATAGGGCCCCTTAAAGGTCAATGAGGCCATCTATGTTTGGAATCGCAGGAGATGGGTGAGATACTAAGTGAATATTTCACATCAGCATTTACTCTGGAGAAGGACATGGAAGCTTGAGAACTTGAAAAGAGTTCATATTACAGAAGAGGAAGTACTGGAGGTCTTAAAGCACATAAAGGTACATAAATTCCCAGGACCTGATCAGATGTTTCTCAGGTCTTTGTGGGAAGCTAGGGAAAAGACTGCTAGGCCCCTTGCTGAGATATTTGTATCATTGATAGTCATGGGTGAGGTCACAGAAGATTGGAGGGAGGCTAATGTTGTGCCATTATTTAAGAAAGGCTATTAAAAAAAGACAGGGAACTGATGAGCCTTACATCAGTGATGGGTAAGTTGTTCAAGGGGATTCAGATAGACAGGAAAGGCAAGTACTCATTATTGATAGTCAAGGTCTTGGCTCCACCTTTTGCAACTGGATTCTCCGCTTCCTGACCCACACACCACAATCGGTGAAGATAGACAGCTGTGCCTCCTGTCTATTTGTGCCAGTGGTTGTATGGCTATGACACACTTACACTTTTGCTCTATATGTGTGGGAATCATGTCTCATTAAGTTGATGAGTTTTCAAGAGGTGACAAAGAAGATTGATAAAGACAGAGTCATAGATGTTGTCTATGTGGACTTCAGCAAAGACTTTGGCAAGATTCTGCTTGGTAGACTAAAGTTAGGATCCAGGGAAGCTAAGTAACTGGATACAAAACTGGCTTGAAGGTAGGAGACAGGAGGTGGTGGTGAAGAGTTGTTTTTCTGACTGGAATCCTGTGACAAGTGGTATGCCGCAAGGTTCAGGGCTGGGTCCACTGCTTTTCGTCATTTATATAAATGATTTGGATGTGAATCGAAGAGGTATGATTAGTAAGTATGACACCAAACCAAGTAGTGTAGTGGCCAGCATTGAATATTATGTCAGGACTTTGAGCGGATGGGTCAATGGGCCAATGAGTGGTAGATGAAGTTTAATTTAGATGAATGTGAGGTGTTGCATTTAGTAACGCAAAACAAATCAGGACTTATACAGTTAATGGTAGGTCCTGGGGAGTGTTGCTGAATAAAGAGACCCCCAGGATGTAGGTAATTAGTTCCTTGAAAGTGGAGTTGCAGGTAGAGAGGACAGTGAAAAAGATGTTTGGCACACTTACTTTCATTAGTCAAAACACTGCGTATTAGAGTTGGAAGGTCATGTTGCAGCTGTACAGGAAATTGGTGAGACCGCTTTTCAAATATTGCATACAAATCTGTTTGCCCTTCTAGAAAAAGGATTTTGTTAAACTTGAGAGGCTGCAGAAACGATTTATAAGACTGTTGCTGGGACTGGATGGGTTTGAGCAAAGGGAGGCAGAACAGGCTGGGACGTTTTTCCCTGAAGCGTGGAGGCTGAGGGGAGACCTTATAGAGGTTTATAAAATCATGAGGGGCATGGATAGAGTGAATAAACAAGGTCTTTTTCCAGGGTAAGGGAATCCAAAACGAGGAGGCATAGGTTTACAATGAGAGGGTAAAGATTTGAAAGGGATCTAAGGGGCAACTTTTTGACACAGATGGTGGTGCGTGTATGAAACGTGTTGCCAGAGGAAGTGGTGGAGGCTGGTACAATTACAACATTTAAAAGGGATGTGGATGATTCTAGGAGTAGGAAGGGTTTAGAGGACTATGAGCCAAATGGGACTAAGTCGGATCAGGATGTCTGGACGGTGTGGACGAGGGTTGGACCAAAGGGTTTGTTTCCATGCTGTACAACTCTATGATTCTATAGAAGGCAATTATTGGTGTGAAGCCTTAGTTAAAAAAACTCTCAACCTTGTTTTCACGCATGGTCTTGTCACTTTGTTATATCCTCCAGCCCAAAACCCTCTGACTTATCTCAATTTTGTTTATGTCCTACAGCTCAAAGCCCTCTGAGCTATTTCTGCTCCTGAATCCTGGTGGCTTGAACATCTTTGGTTTTTAAGTACTGTGACGTTGCTGACTGCCCCTTTAGCTACCAAAGTCCTAAGCTCTGGAACTTTCTTCTGAAAGCTCTCTATCAATCTGCCTCCCCTCTTTCTTTAACGCACTGCTTAAAACCTACCATCATCTCTCCTAATATCAACTTACATAGCTCAGTGTTGCTTTATAATGTTCCTATTGAACATGAGTACAGATTGTGGAGATTGAAACAGCTCGGTCGAGTTATCTGCCCCACCCTCTGGCTGCCAGGTGAGTGAGAAGACCAGTCATAGAGTCATAGGGCATACAGCACAGAAACAGACCCTTTGGTCCAACCAGTCCATGCTGAGCATAATCCCAAACTGGACTAATCACACCTGCCTGCTCCCAGCCCAAATCCCTCTAAACCTTTCGTATTTCTGTACGTATCTAAATGTTTTTTAAACGTTGCAACTGTGCCCACATCCATCACTTCATCAGGAAGTTTATTCCACACAGGAACCACCTTCTGTGTAAAAAGTTTGCCCCTCATGTCTTTTTTAAATCTCTCCACTCTCATCTTAAAAATATGCCCCCGGTCTTGAAATCCGCCATCCTAAGGAAAAGACACCTGTCATTAACCCTATCCATACTCCTCATGACTATAAACCGCTATAAGATCACCTCTCAATCTCCTCAGTTCCACTGAGAAAAGTCTCAGCCTATTCAGCCTTCCTTTATAATCCAAATCTTCCATACCTGGCAACATCCTAGTAAATATCTCTGGACCCTCTCTAGCTTAATAATACTCTTCCTATAACTGGGCAACCAGAACTGGACTTTTGCCTTTGGTTTGAACAGCAGTGCATCTGAAAGCTTGATACCTTCATCCACTACTGCCATGACAACACAGCAGCTCCCTTAGCATCTTGCTTTGTGGAGCTAAAGACTGGGGTCCTGTCCCTCTGGATAGTTATCCATGCTGCTGTTTTTCCCTTACTTGGCATGCTCATTCTAATCATCAATTCTAATCATCAATCATCAATGATGCCTAATAAAAATGCCTTTTGGCACATCAACTCTTATCCAGTGTCCCTGTTCCTCTTCAAAGAAGACAATTCTTCTTGTAATCCATATTCATAGAATCTGACAAAATTCTTAAAGTATAGATACAAAAAGATGGTTCCCCTGACCACTGAAGTCTAGAAGCAAAGGTGATGGTCTTTGAGTAAGGGATCAACCATTTTACATTGAGATGAGGAAAAATCTCTTCAGACATCTTTAGAATCTTCTATTCCAGATGTTGTGAAAGCTCAGTTATTGAATAAATTCTATACAAGGATCAATTGATTTCTAGACGTTAATGACATCAAATGATGTGGCTATCGTGCAGGAACATGGCATTGAGATAGACGATCAGCCATTATCTAACATGGCATTGAGATAGACCATCAGCCATTATCTAACATGGCATTGAGATAGACGATCAGCCATTATCCAACATGGCATTGAGATAGACCATCAGCCATTATCTAACATGGCATTGAGATAGACGATCAGCCATTATCCAACATGGCATTGAGATAGACAATCAGCCATTATCCAACATAGCATTGAGATAGACAATCAGCCATTATCTAACATGGCATTGAGATAGACGATCAGCCATTATCCAACATGGCATTGAGATAGACCATTAGCCATTATCTAACATGGCATTGAGATAGACAATCAGCCATTATCCAACATGGCATTGAGATAGACGATCAGCCATTATCTAACATGGCATTGAGATAGACGATCAGCCATTATCCAACATGGCATTGAGATAGACGATCAGCCATTATCCAACATGGCATTGAGATAGACCATCAGCCATTATCTAACATGGCATTGAGATAGACAATCAGCCATTATCCAACATGGCATTGAGATAGACAATCAGCCATTATCTAACATGGCATTGAGATAGACGATCAGCCATTATCCAACATAGCATTGAGATAGACAATCAGCCATTATCTAACATGGCATTGAGATAGACGATCAGCCATTATCCAACATGGCATTGAGATAGACCATCAGCCATTATCTAACATGGCATTGAGATAGACAATCAGCCATTATCTAACATGGCATTGAGATAGACAATCAGCCATTATCCAACATGGCATTGAGATAGACCATCAGCCATTATCTAACATGGCATTGAGATAGACGATCAGCCATTATCCAACATGGCATTGAGATAGACCATCAGCCATTATCTAACATGGCATTGAGATAGACAATCAGCCATTATCCAACATGGCATTGAGATAGACGATCAGCCATTATCCAACATGGCATTGAGATAGACCATCAGCCATTATCTAACATGGCATTGAGATAGACAATCAGCCATTATCCAACATGGCATTGAGATAGACCATCAGCCATTATCTAACATGGCATTGAGATAGACGATCAGCCATTATCCAACATGGCATTGAGATAGACAATCAGCCATTATCTAACATGGCATTGAGATAGACCATCAGCCATTATCCAACATGGCATTGAGATAGACAATCAGCCATTATCCAACATGGCATTGAGATAGACCATCAGCCATTATCTAACATGGCATTGAGATAGACGATCAGCCATTATCCAACATGGCATTGAGATAGACAATCAGCCATTATCCAACATGGCATTGAGATAGACCATCAGCCATTATCTAACATGGCATTGAGATAGACGATCAGCCATTATCCAACATGGCATTGAGATAGACGATCAGCCATTATCCAACATGGCATTGAGATAGACCATCAGCCATTATCTAACATGGCATTGAGATAGACAATCAGCCATTATCTAACATGGCATTGAGATAGACGATCAGCCATTATCTAACATGGCATTGAGATAGACGATCAGCCATTATCCAACATGGCATTGAGATAGACCATCAGCCATTATCCAACATGGCATTGAGATAGACCATCAGCCATTATCTAACATGGCATTGAGATAGACGATCAGCCATTATCCAACATGGCATTGAGATAGACGATCAGCCATTATCCAACATGGCAAAACAGGATGGAAGGACCCAATTGGCCCCCTCTATTCCTGTGTTAGAAGGTTTCAATTTTTTTCCAGTTTTCAGATGTTTTCCCCATTTTCTGTTTTAGTATGTGTTCTGTTTCCTATCACCAGTGACTGATCTAGAGTTTCCTAAACATGCTCCATTTCCTTTCCTAACTGTATGTGTAATGTTAGCTGTTCACCTGCCAGCACTGTGCATTCTTTACATGAATTATTAAAGAAGTGTAGCAATTACCTCTGCAACCTCTTCTCTACAGTCTTTTCAAATGTGTCCTCACCAGGGATTTTATATTGCATTGACTAGTTTATTTAATATTTTGCTTTCTTTAAAAGAAAAGATTATTTCAATGTTAATCTCATTTTCTGATGTTAAGTTCATGTGTTCTCCCTCTGGTAAATACAAAAACAATGTAAATCTTTAAAAGTTTTACACTTTTGCTATTGCTGGCTCAGATCTTGTTCTATTAATTGTTTAGTGGCTGTCTTCCCAAATTAATTTATTTTATTTTTACTCTCCTTGTTTGTGTGTTTCTGTTATGCCTTTTACCATCTGTGGTGACTCTGTAATTTATCACTGCATTTGAGCCAGAGATATTTTCCTCAGACTTGATTGAATGTTATTTCAAATACAGAATACAATGATAGTAGAAATTTTGATAGAAATGTAGCATAAAAGTTACAGTCCAGATGGAGGCGATTTGGTTTAGGAATCCTTACAGGCTCTTTGCAAGAGCTATTTTGCCCTTTCCAAGAAGTACTGTATTTTCTTTTGCTCCAGGTGCATGTCGAAATCCTATTTGAAAGCATGATTAAACCTCTTTTCAATACATTCACAAGATGAAGGCATCACTAGCTAAGCCAGTATTTATTGCCCATCGGGCAGTTGAGAGTCAACCATATTGCTGTGGGTCTGAAGTCACATGTAGGCCAATAAGGATGACAATTTCCTGCCCTAAAGTGAACCAGATGTGTTTTTTTTTTAAACCAAGAATAGACAATGGAGTCGTGAACATCAGTGGACCGTCAATTCCAGATTTTATTTATTGAATGCAAATTCCACACTCTGCTGTGGCAGGACTCAAATCCAGGTCCCGAGAACATCAGATGGGTATCTGGATTGACAGTCCAGTGATAATACCATGCTGCCATCGCCTCCCCATGTAACTTATGTCCATCAGCCGCTCAGGTACCGCATTCCAAATTCCAGCTTCATGTTGCATAAAAATCTTTTCTCACACCATGTCTTTGCCAATCACTTTAAATTTGTGTTGTCTGCTCTTAGATGGATGGGAACACTTTCTACCTGCTCTGTCTAGACCCTCCTATGACTTTGAAGGCCACCATCAAGTCTCCTCTCCACCTCCTCTTCCCCAAAGAGAACAACCAAACAATGAGACGACAAGAGCACAGGAACTTAATATCCAATCCAGGACTGATATCCAAGGGACAGTGTGTGTGCAATCTTCTCAGGCCCTGAATAGCACCATCTATGGAGAGAAATCAAGGAGAAGAGCGCAAGATGTTGAGCGAGATCTTCCTCAACATTGGGAGCGAGAGTCACTGTTTCTGACTAAGAACTGGAGAGAAGATGAGCAGTGAGAGAACTACTAATCCAGGTTATCACTCACTATCACTCTCATTACTACCTAATCTTAGTTTATTATAGAACCATAGAATGCTCTACAGTGTGGTAGCAGGCTGTTCGTCTTATTGAATCTACACCGACCATCCAAAGAGCATCCCACCCAGACTCAACCGCTACCCTATCCCTGTAACCCCTCATTAACTACAGCCAATTCAACTAACCTGCCCATCTTTGGAACGTGGGAGGAAACCGGAGCACCTGAAGGAAACCCATGCAAACACAGGGAGAACTCCACACGGAAAGTCACCCGAGGCTAGAATCGAAGCTGGATCCCTGGTGCTGTGAGGTAGCAGATTGCCATCCTAACACCCACAGGATAGGAACTCGATGCTAAGAATTCCTGGAGGGAGCTGTGCAGCATGAGTGTGGGAGCTATGCAGCACGATGGAGCAGGTTGTGCAGCTTGATGGAGGGAGCTGTGCAGCACGATGGAGGGAGCTGTGCAGCACGATGGAGGGAGCCCTGCAGCATGACGGAGGGAGCTGTGCAGCAGGATGGAGGGAGCTGTGCAGCGGGATAGAGGGGGCTGTGCAGCATGATGGAGGGAACTATGCAGCACGATGGAGGGAACTGTGCAGCACGATGGTGGGAGCTGTGCAGCAAGATGAAGGGAGCTGTGCAGCACGATGGAGGGAACTGTGCAGCATGATGGTGGGAGTTGTGAAACCTGATGGAGAGAGCTGTGCAGCATGATGGAGGGGGCTGTGCAACACAATGGAGGGAACTGTGCAGCATGATGGAGGGAATTGTGCAGCACGATAGAGGGAGCTGTGCAGCACGATGGAGGAAGCAGTGCAGCACGATGGAGGGAACTGTGCAGCACGATGGAGGGAGCTGTGCAGCACGATGGAGGGAGCTGTGCAGCACGATGGAGGAAGCAGTGCAGCACGATGGAGGGAACTGTGCAGCACGATGGAGGGAGCTGTGCAGCACGATGGAGGGAGCTGTGCAGCACGATGGAGGAAGCAGTGCAGCACGATGGAGGGAACTGTGCAGCACGATAGAGGGAGCTGTGCAGCACGATGGAGGAAGCAGTGCAGCACGATGGAGGGAACTGTGCAGCACGATGGAGGGAGGTGTGCAGCCTGATGGAGGGAGCTGTGCAGCACGATGGAGGGAACAGTGCAGCACGATGGTGTGAGCTGTGGAGCATGATGGAGGGAGCTGTGCAGCACGATGGAGGGGGCTGTGCAACACAATGGAGGGAACTGTGCAGCATGATGGAGGGAATTGTGCAGCACGATAGAGGGAGCTGTGCAGCACGATGGAGGGAGCTGTGCAGCACGATGGAGGAAGCAGTGCAGCACGATGGAGGGAGCTGTGCAGCACGATGGAGGAAGCAGTGCAGCACGATGGAGGGAACTGTGCAGCACGATGGAGGGAGCTGTGCAGCACGATGGAGGGAGCTGTGCAGCACGATGGAGGAAGCAGTGCAGCACGATGGAGGGAACTGTGCAGCACGATGGAGGGAGGTGTGCAGCCTGATGGAGGGAGCTGTGCAGCACGATGGAGGGAGCTGTGCAGCACGATGGAGGAAGCAGTGCAGCACGATGGAGGGAACTGTGCAGCATGATGGAGGGAGCTGTGCAGCACGATGGAGGGAGCTGTGCAGCACGATGGAGGAAGCAGTGCAGCACGATGGAGGGAACTGTGCAGCACGATGGAGGGAGGTGTGCAGCCTGATGGAGGGAGCTGTGCAGCACGATGGAGGGAACAGTGCAGCACGATAGAGGGAGCTGTGCAGCACGAAGGAGGGAGCTGTGCAGCATGATGGAGGGAGCTGTGCAGCATGATGGAGGGAGCTGTGCAGCATGATGGAAGGAGCTGTGCAGCACGATGGAGGGAACTGAGCAGCACGATGGAGGGAGCTGTGCAGCATGACGGAGGGAGCTGTGCAGCATGACGGAGGGAGCTGTGCAGCAGGATGGAGGGAGCTGTGCAGCACGATGGAGGGGGCTGTGCAGCACGATGGAGGGGCTGTGCAGCACAATGGAGGGAGCTGTGCAGCACGATGGAGGGAGCTGTGCAGCACGATAGAGGGAGCTGTGCAGCACGATGGAGGGAGCTGTACAACACGATGGAGGGAGCTGTGCAGCAAGATGAAGGGAGCTGTGCAGCGTGATGGAGGGAGCTGTGCAGTACGATGGAGGGAACTGTGCAGCATGATGGAGGGAGCTGTGCAGTACGATGGAGGGAACTGTGCAGCACGATGGAGAGGAGCTGTGCAGCACGATGGAGGGAACTGTGCAGCACGATGGAGAGGAGCTGTGCAGCATGACGGAGGGAGCTGTGCAGCAGGATGGAGGGAGCTGTGCAGCACGATGGAGGGGGCTGTGCAGCACGATGGAGGGGCTGTGCAGCCCGATGGAGGGAACTGTGCAACACGATGGAGGGAGCTGCGCAGCATGATGGAGGGAGCTGTGCAGCAGGATGGAGGGAACTGTGCAACACGATGGAGGGAACTGTGCAGCATGATGGAGGGAGCTGTGCAGCACGATGGAGGGAACTGTGCAACACGATGGAGGGAGCTGCGCAGCATGATGGAGGGAACTGTGCAGCATGATGGTGGGAGCTGTGCAGTACGATGGAGGGAACTGTGCAGCACGATGGAGAGGAGCTGTGCAGCACGATGGAGGGAGCTGTGCAGCACGATGGAGGGAACTGTGCAGCACGATGGAGAGGAGCTGTGCAGCACGATGGAGGGAGCTGTGCAGCACGATGGAGGGAACTGTGCAGCACGATGGAGAGGAGCTGTGCAGCACGATGGAGGGAGCTGTGCAGCACGATGGAGGGAACTGTGCAGCACGATGGAGAGAACTGTGCAGCACGATGGAGGGAACTGAGCAGCACGATGGAGGGAGCTGTGCAGCACGATGGAGGGAGCTGTGCAGCACGATGGTGTGAGCTGTGGAGCACGATGGAGGGAGCTGTGCAGCACGATGGAGGGAACTGTGCAGCACGATGGAGAGGAGCTGTGCAGCACGATGGAGGGAGCTGTGCAGCACGATGGAGGGAACTGAGCAGCACGATGGAGGGAACTGTGCAGCACGATGGAGAGGAGCTGTGCAGCACGATGGAGGGAGCTGTGCAGCACGATGGAGGGAACTGTGCAGCACGATGGAGAGGAGCTGTGCAGCACGATGGAGGGAGCTGTGCAGCACGATGGAGGGAACTGAGCAGCACGATGGAGGGAGCTGTGCAGCACGATGGAGGGAGCTGTACAACACGATGGAGGGAGCTGTGCAGCAAGATGAAGGGAGCTGTGCAGCGTGATGGAGGGAGCTGTGCAGCACGATGGAGGGAGCTGTGCAGCACGATGGAGGGAACTGTGCAGCACGATGGAGGGAGCTGTGCAGCACGATGGAGGGAACTGTGCAGCACGATGGAGGGAGCTGTGCAGCACGATGGAGGGAGCTGTGCAGCACGATGGAGGGAACTGTGCAGCACGATGGAGGGAGCTGTGCAGCACGATGGAGGGAACTGTGCAGCACGATGGAGGGAGCTGTGCAGCACGATGGAGGGAACTGTGCAGCACGATGGAGGGAACTGTGCAGCATGATGGTGGGAATTGAGAAACATGATATGAGAGCTGTGCAGCGTGATGGAGGGAGCTGTGCAGCACGATGGAGGGAACTGTGCAGCATGATGGAGGGAGCTGTGCAGCATGATGGAGGGAGCTGTGCAGCATGATGGAGGGAACTGAGCAGCACGATGGAGTGAACTGTGCAGCACGATGGAGGGAGGTGTGCAGCCTGATGGAGGGAGCTGTGCAGAACAATGGAGGGGGCTGTGCAACACGATGAAGGGAGCTGTGCAGCACGATGGAGTGAACAGTGCAGCACGATAGAGGGAGCTGTGCAGCACGATGGAGGGAGGTGTGCAGCCTGATGGAGGGAGCTGTGCAGCACGATGGAGGGAACAGTGCAGCACGATGGTGGGAGCTGTGCAGCACGAAGGAGGGAACTGTGCAGCACGATGGTGTGAGCTGTGGAGCACGATGGACGGGGCTGAGCAGCACATTGGTGGGATCTGTGCAGCAAGATGAAGGAAGCTGTGCAGCACGATGGAGGGAACTGTGCAGCACGATGGAGGGAACTGAGCAGCACGATGGAGGGAGCTGTGCAGCACGATGGAGGGGGATGTGCAGCACGATGGAGGGGGCTGTGCAGCACGATGGAGGGAACTGTGCAGCACGATGGAGGGGGATGTGCAGCACGATGGAGGGGCTGTGCAGCACGATGGAGGGAACTGTGCAACACGATGGAGGGAGCTGCGCAGCACGATGGAGGGGTTGTGCAGCACGATGGAGGGGCTGTGCAGCATGATGGAGGGAACTGTGCAGCATGATGGAGGGAGCTGTGCAGTACGATGGAGGGAACTGTGCAGCACGATGGAGAGGAGCTGTGCAGCACGATGGAGGGAGCTGTGCAGCACGATGGAGGGAACTGTGCAGCACGATGGAGGGAACTGTGTAGCACGAAGGAGGGAGCTGTGCAGCACGATGGAGGGAGCTGTGCAGCACGATGGAGGGAGCTGTGCAGCATGATGGAGGGAACTGTGCAGCACGATAGAGGGAACTGTGCAGCACGATGGAGAGGAGCTGTGCAGCACGATGGAGGGAGCTGTGCAGCACGATGGAGGGAACTGTGCAGCACGATGGAGAGGAGCTGTGCAGCACGATGGAGGGAGCTGTGCAGCACGATGGAGGGAACTGTGCAGCACGATGGAGGGAACTGAGCAGCACGATGGAGGGAGCTGTGCAGCACGATGGAGGGGGATGTGCAGCACGATGGAGGGGGCTGTGCAGCACGATGGAGGGAACTGTGCAGCACGATGGAGGGGGATGTGCAGCACGATGGAGGGGCTGTGCAGCACGATGGAGGGAACTGTGCAACACGATGGAGGGAGCTGCGCAGCACGATGGAGGGGTTGTGCAGCACGATGGAGGGGCTGTGCAGCATGATGGAGGGAACTGTGCAGCATGATGGAGGGAGCTGTGCAGTACGATGGAGGGAACTGTGCAGCACGATGGAGAGGAGCTGTGCAGCACGATGGAGGGAGCTGTGCAGCACGATGGAGGGAACTGTGCAGCACGATGGAGGGAACTGTGTAGCACGAAGGAGGGAGCTGTGCAGCACGATGGAGGGAGCTGTGTAGCACGATGGAGGGAGCTGTGCAGCATGATGGAGGGAACTGTGCAGCACGATAGAGGGAACTGTGCAGCACGATGGAGGGAGCTGTGCAGCACGATGGAGGGAACTGTACAGCTTGATGGAGGGAGCTGTGCAGCAAGATGAAGGGAGCTGTGCAGCACGATGGAGGGAACTGAGCAGCACGATGGAGGGGGCTGTGCAGCATGATGGAGAGAACTGTGCAGCACGATGGAGGGAGCTGTGCAGCACGATGGAGGGGGCTGTGCAGCACGATAGAGGGAACTGTGCAACACGATGGAGGGAACTGAGCAGCACGATGGAGGGAGCTGTGCAGCAGGATGGAGGGGCTGTGCAGCACGATGGTGGGAGCTGTGGAGCATGATGGAGGGAACTGTGCAACACGATGGAGGGAGCTGTGCAGCACGATGGAGGGAACTGTACAACACGATGGAGGGAGCTGTGCAGCAGGATGGAGGGAACTGTGCAGCACGATGGAGGGAGCTGTGCAACACGATGGAGGGAGCTGTGCAGCAGGATGGAGGGAGCTGTGCAGCATGACGGAGGGAGCTGTGCAGCAGGATGGAGGGAGCTGTGCAACACGATGGAGGGAGCTGTGCAGCACAATGGAGGGGGCTGTGCAGCACGATGGAGGGGCTGTGCAGCACGATGGAGGGAACTGTGCAGCACGATGGAGGGGGCTGTGCAGCACGATGGAGGGGCTGTGCAGCACGATGGAGGGAACTGTGCAGCACGATGGAGGGGGCTGTGCAGCACGATGGAGGGAACTGTGCAGCACGATGGACGGGGCTGAGCATCAGGATGGAGGGAGCTGTGCAGCATGATGGAGGGAACTGTGCAGCACGATGGACGGGGCTGAGCATCAGGATGGAGGGGGCTGTGCAGCACGATGGAGGGAACTGTGCAACACGATGGAGGGAGCTGCGCAGCACGATGGAGGGATCTGTGCAGCACGATGGAGGGAACTGAGCAGCACGATGGAGGGAGCTGTGCAGCACGATGGAGGGAACTGTGCAGCACGATGGACGGGGCTGAGCATCAGGATGGAGGGGGCTGTGCAGCACGATGGAGGGAACTGTGCAACACGATGGAGGGAGCTGCGCAGCACGATGGAGGGAACAGTGCAGCACGATGGAGGGAACTGAGCAGCACGATGGAGGGAGCTGTGCAGCACGATGGAGGGATCTGTGCAGCACGATGGAGGGAACTGTGCAGCACGATGGAGGGAACTGTGCAGCACGATGGAGGGAACTGTGCAGCACGATGGAGGGAGCTGTGCAGCACGATGGAGGGAACTGTGCAGCACGATGGAGGGAACTGAGCAGCACGATGGAGGGAGCTGTGCAGCACGATGGAGGGATCTGTGCAGCATGACGGAGGGAGCTGTGCAGCAGGATGGAGGGAGCTGTGCAGCACGATGGAGGGGGCTGTGCAGCACGATGGAGGGAGCTGTGCAGCACGATGGAGGGAACTGTGCAACACGATGGAGGGAGCTGTGCAGCACGATGGAGGGAGCTGTGGAGCATGACGGAGGGGGCTGTGCAGCACGATGGAGGGAACTGTGCTGCACGATGGAGGGGGCTGTGCAGCACGATGGAGGGAACTGTGCAACACGATGGAGGGAGCTGTGCAGCAGGATGGAGGGAGCTGTGCAGCACGATGGAGGGAGCTGTGCAGCACGATGGAGGGAGCTCTGCAGCATGACGGAGGAAGCTGTGCAGCAGGATGGAGGGGCTGTGCAGCACGATGGAGGGAACTGTGCAGCACGATGGAGGGAACTGTGCAGCATGATGGAGGGAAGTGTGCAGTACGATGGAGGGAACTGTGCAGCACGATGGAGAGGAGCTGTGCAGCACGATGGAGGGAACTGTGCAGCCTGATGGAGGGAGCTGTGCAGCACGATGGAGGGAACTGTGTAGCACGATGGAGGGAGCTGTGCAGCCTGATGGAGGGAGCTGTGCAGCACGATGGAGGGAACTGAGCAGCACGATGGAGGGAGCTGTGCAGCATGACGGAGGGAGCTGTGCAGCAGGATGGAGGGAGCTGTGCTGCACGATGGAGGGGCTGTGCAGCACGATGGAGGGAACTGTGCAGCATGATGGTGGGAGCTGTGCAGCATGACGGAGGGAGCTGTGCAGCAGGATGGAGGGAGCTGTGCTGCACGATGGTGGGAGCTGTGCAGCACGATGGAGGGAACTGTGCAGCACGATGGAGTGAACAGTGCAGCACGATAGAGGGAGCTGTGCAGCACGATGGAGGGAGGTGTGCAGCCTGATGGAGGGAGCTGTGCAGCACGATGGAGGGAACTGTGCAACACGATGGAGGGAGCTGTGCAGCAGGATGGAGGGAGCTGTGCAGCACGATGGAGGGGGCTGTGCAGCACGATGGAGGGAACTGTGCAACACGATGGAGGGAGCTGTGCAGCAGGATGGAGGGAGCTGTGCAGCACGATGGAGGGAGCTGTGCAGCATGATGGAGGGGGCTGTGCAGCACGATGGAGGGAACTGTGCAGCACGATGGAGTGAACAGTGCAGCACGATAGAGGGAGCTGTGCAGCACGATGGAGGGAGGTGTGCAGCCTGATGGAGGGAGCTGTGCAGCACGATGGAGGGAACAGTGCAGCACGATGGTGGGAGCTGTGCAGCACGAAGGAGGGAACTGTGCAGCACGATGGTGTGAGCTGTGGAGCACGATGGACGGGGCTGAGCAGCACATTGGTGGGATCTGTGCAGCAAGATGAAGGAAGCTGTGCAGCACGATGGAGGGAACTGTGCAGCACGATGGAGGGAACTGAGCAGCACGATGGAGGGAGCTGTGCAGCACGATGGAGGGGGATGTGCAGCACGATGGAGGGGGCTGTGCAGCACGATGGAGGGAACTGTGCAGCACGATGGAGGGGGATGTGCAGCACGATGGAGGGGCTGTGCAGCACGATGGAGGGAACTGTGCAACACGATGGAGGGAGCTGCGCAGCACGATGGAGGGGTTGTGCAGCACGATGGAGGGGCTGTGCAGCATGATGGAGGGAACTGTGCAGCATGATGGAGGGAGCTGTGCAGTACGATGGAGGGAACTGTGCAGCACGATGGAGAGGAGCTGTGCAGCACGATGGAGGGAGCTGTGCAGCACGATGGAGGGAACTGTGCAGCACGATGGAGGGAACTGTGTAGCACGAAGGAGGGAGCTGTGCAGCACGATGGAGGGAGCTGTGCAGCACGATGGAGGGAGCTGTGCAGCATGATGGAGGGAACTGTGCAGCACGATAGAGGGAACTGTGCAGCACGATGGAGAGGAGCTGTGCAGCACGATGGAGGGAGCTGTGCAGCACGATGGAGGGAACTGTGCAGCACGATGGAGAGGAGCTGTGCAGCACGATGGAGGGAGCTGTGCAGCACGATGGAGGGAACTGTGCAGCACGATGGAGGGAACTGAGCAGCACGATGGAGGGAGCTGTGCAGCACGATGGAGGGGGATGTGCAGCACGATGGAGGGGGCTGTGCAGCACGATGGAGGGAACTGTGCAGCACGATGGAGGGGGATGTGCAGCACGATGGAGGGGCTGTGCAGCACGATGGAGGGAACTGTGCAACACGATGGAGGGAGCTGCGCAGCACGATGGAGGGGTTGTGCAGCACGATGGAGGGGCTGTGCAGCATGATGGAGGGAACTGTGCAGCATGATGGAGGGAGCTGTGCAGTACGATGGAGGGAACTGTGCAGCACGATGGAGAGGAGCTGTGCAGCACGATGGAGGGAGCTGTGCAGCACGATGGAGGGAACTGTGCAGCACGATGGAGGGAACTGTGTAGCACGAAGGAGGGAGCTGTGCAGCACGATGGAGGGAGCTGTGTAGCACGATGGAGGGAGCTGTGCAGCATGATGGAGGGAACTGTGCAGCACGATAGAGGGAACTGTGCAGCACGATGGAGGGAGCTGTGCAGCACGATGGAGGGAACTGTACAGCTTGATGGAGGGAGCTGTGCAGCAAGATGAAGGGAGCTGTGCAGCACGATGGAGGGAACTGAGCAGCACGATGGAGGGGGCTGTGCAGCATGATGGAGAGAACTGTGCAGCACGATGGAGGGAGCTGTGCAGCACGATGGAGGGGGCTGTGCAGCACGATAGAGGGAACTGTGCAACACGATGGAGGGAACTGAGCAGCACGATGGAGGGAGCTGTGCAGCAGGATGGAGGGGCTGTGCAGCACGATGGTGGGAGCTGTGGAGCATGATGGAGGGAACTGTGCAACACGATGGAGGGAGCTGTGCAGCACGATGGAGGGAACTGTACAACACGATGGAGGGAGCTGTGCAGCAGGATGGAGGGAACTGTGCAGCACGATGGAGGGAGCTGTGCAACACGATGGAGGGAGCTGTGCAGCAGGATGGAGGGAGCTGTGCAGCATGACGGAGGGAGCTGTGCAGCAGGATGGAGGGAGCTGTGCAACACGATGGAGGGAGCTGTGCAGCACAATGGAGGGGGCTGTGCAGCACGATGGAGGGGCTGTGCAGCACGATGGAGGGAACTGTGCAGCACGATGGAGGGGGCTGTGCAGCACGATGGAGGGGCTGTGCAGCACGATGGAGGGAACTGTGCAGCACGATGGAGGGGGCTGTGCAGCACGATGGAGGGAACTGTGCAGCACGATGGACGGGGCTGAGCATCAGGATGGAGGGAGCTGTGCAGCATGATGGAGGGAACTGTGCAGCACGATGGACGGGGCTGAGCATCAGGATGGAGGGGGCTGTGCAGCACGATGGAGGGAACTGTGCAACACGATGGAGGGAGCTGCGCAGCACGATGGAGGGATCTGTGCAGCAGGATGGAGGGAACTGAGCAGCACGATGGAGGGAGCTGTGCAGCACGATGGAGGGAACTGTGCAGCACGATGGACGGGGCTGAGCATCAGGATGGAGGGGGCTGTGCAGCACGATGGAGGGAACTGTGCAACACGATGGAGGGAGCTGCGCAGCACGATGGAGGGAACAGTGCAGCACGATGGAGGGAACTGAGCAGCACGATGGAGGGAGCTGTGCAGCACGATGGAGGGATCTGTGCAGCACGATGGAGGGAACTGTGCAGCACGATGGAGGGAACTGTGCAGCACGATGGAGGGAACTGTGCAGCACGATGGAGGGAGCTGTGCAGCACGATGGAGGGAACTGTGCAGCACGATGGAGGGAACTGAGCAGCACGATGGAGGGAGCTGTGCAGCACGATGGAGGGATCTGTGCAGCATGACGGAGGGAGCTGTGCAGCAGGATGGAGGGAGCTGTGCAGCACGATGGAGGGGGCTGTGCAGCACGATGGAGGGAGCTGTGCAGCACGATGGAGGGAACTGTGCAACACGATGGAGGGAGCTGTGCAGCACGATGGAGGGAGCTGTGGAGCATGACGGAGGGGGCTGTGCAGCACGATGGAGGGAACTGTGCTGCACGATGGAGGGGGCTGTGCAGCACGATGGAGGGAACTGTGCAACACGATGGAGGGAGCTGTGCAGCAGGATGGAGGGAGCTGTGCAGCACGATGGAGGGAGCTGTGCAGCACGATGGAGGGAGCTCTGCAGCATGACGGAGGAAGCTGTGCAGCAGGATGGAGGGGCTGTGCAGCACGATGGAGGGAACTGTGCAGCACGATGGAGGGAACTGTGCAGCATGATGGAGGGAACTGTGCAGTACGATGGAGGGAACTGTGCAGCACGATGGAGAGGAGCTGTGCAGCACGATGGAGGGAACTGTGCAGCCTGATGGAGGGAGCTGTGCAGCACGATGGAGGGAACTGTGTAGCACGATGGAGGGAGCTGTGCAGCCTGATGGAGGGAGCTGTGCAGCACGATGGAGGGAACTGAGCAGCACGATGGAGGGAGCTGTGCAGCATGACGGAGGGAGCTGTGCAGCAGGATGGAGGGAGCTGTGCTGCACGATGGAGGGGCTGTGCAGCACGATGGAGGGAACTGTGCAGCATGATGGTGGGAGCTGTGCAGCATGACGGAGGGAGCTGTGCAGCAGGATGGAGGGAGCTGTGCTGCACGATGGTGGGAGCTGTGCAGCACGATGGAGGGAACTGTGCAGCAGGATGGAGGGAGCTGTGCAGCAGGATGGAGGGAGCTGTGGAGCACGATGGAGGGAGCTGTGCAGCAGGATGGAGGGAGCTGTGGAGCACGATGGAGGGAAATGTGCAACACGATGGAGGGAGCTGTGCAGCAGGATGGAGGGAGCTGTGCAGCACGATGGAGGGGGCTGTGCAGCACGATGGAGGGAACTGTGCAACACGATGGAGGGAGCTGTGCAGCAGGATGGAGGGAGCTGTGCAGCACGATGGAGGGAGCTGTGCAGCATGATGGAGGGGGCTGTGCAGCACGATGGAGGGAACTGTGCAGCACGATGGAGTGAACAGTGCAGCACGATAGAGGGAGCTGTGCAGCACGATGGAGGGAGGTGTGCAGCCTGATGGAGGGAGCTGTGCAGCACGATGGAGGGAACAGTGCAGCACGATGGTGGGAGCTGTGCAGCACGAAGGAGGGAACTGTGCAGCACGATGGTGTGAGCTGTGGAGCACGATGGACGGGGCTGAGCAGCACATTGGTGGGATCTGTGCAGCAAGATGAAGGAAGCTGTGCAGCACGATGGAGGGAACTGTGCAGCACGATGGAGGGAACTGAGCAGCACGATGGAGGGAGCTGTGCAGCACGATGGAGGGGGATGTGCAGCACGATGGAGGGGGCTGTGCAGCACGATGGAGGGAACTGTGCAGCACGATGGAGGGGGATGTGCAGCACGATGGAGGGGCTGTGCAGCACGATGGAGGGAACTGTGCAACACGATGGAGGGAGCTGCGCAGCACGATGGAGGGGTTGTGCAGCACGATGGAGGGGCTGTGCAGCATGATGGAGGGAACTGTGCAGCATGATGGAGGGAGCTGTGCAGTACGATGGAGGGAACTGTGCAGCACGATGGAGAGGAGCTGTGCAGCACGATGGAGGGAGCTGTGCAGCACGATGGAGGGAACTGTGCAGCACGATGGAGGGAACTGTGTAGCACGAAGGAGGGAGCTGTGCAGCACGATGGAGGGAGCTGTGCAGCACGATGGAGGGAGCTGTGCAGCATGATGGAGGGAACTGTGCAGCACGATAGAGGGAACTGTGCAGCACGATGGAGAGGAGCTGTGCAGCACGATGGAGGGAGCTGTGCAGCACGATGGAGGGAACTGTGCAGCACGATGGAGAGGAGCTGTGCAGCACGATGGAGGGAGCTGTGCAGCACGATGGAGGGAACTGTGCAGCACGATGGAGGGAACTGAGCAGCACGATGGAGGGAGCTGTGCAGCACGATGGAGGGGGATGTGCAGCACGATGGAGGGGGCTGTGCAGCACGATGGAGGGAACTGTGCAGCACGATGGAGGGGGATGTGCAGCACGATGGAGGGGCTGTGCAGCACGATGGAGGGAACTGTGCAACACGATGGAGGGAGCTGCGCAGCACGATGGAGGGGTTGTGCAGCACGATGGAGGGGCTGTGCAGCATGATGGAGGGAACTGTGCAGCATGATGGAGGGAGCTGTGCAGTACGATGGAGGGAACTGTGCAGCACGATGGAGAGGAGCTGTGCAGCACGATGGAGGGAGCTGTGCAGCACGATGGAGGGAACTGTGCAGCACGATGGAGGGAAATGTGTAGCACGAAGGAGGGAGCTGTGCAGCACGATGGAGGGAGCTGTGTAGCACGATGGAGGGAGCTGTGCAGCATGATGGAGGGAACTGTGCAGCACGATAGAGGGAACTGTGCAGCACGATGGAGGGAGCTGTGCAGCACGATGGAGGGAACTGTACAGCTTGATGGAGGGAGCTGTGCAGCAAGATGAAGGGAGCTGTGCAGCACGATGGAGGGAACTGAGCAGCACGATGGAGGGGGCTGTGCAGCATGATGGAGAGAACTGTGCAGCACGATGGAGGGAGCTGTGCAGCACGATGGAGGGGGCTGTGCAGCACGATAGAGGGAACTGTGCAACACGATGGAGGGAACTGAGCAGCACGATGGAGGGAGCTGTGCAGCACGATGGAGGGAACTGTACAACACGATGGAGGGAGCTGTGCAGCAGGATGGAGGGAACTGTGCAGCACGATGGAGGGAGCTGTGCAACACGATGGAGGGAGCTGTGCAGCAGGATGGAGGGAGCTGTGCAGCATGACGGAGGGAGCTGTGCAGCAGGATGGAGGGAGCTGTGCAACACGATGGAGGGAGCTGTGCAGCACAATGGAGGGGGCTGTGCAGCACGATGGAGGGGCTGTGCAGCACGATGGAGGGGCTGTGCAGCACGATGGAGGGAACTGTGCAGCACGATGGAGGGGGCTGTGCAGCACGATGGAGGGAACTGTGCAGCACGATGGACGGGGCTGAGCATCAGGATGGAGGGGGCTGTGCAGCACGATGGAGGGAACTGTGCAACACGATGGAGGGAGCTGCGCAGCACGATGGAGGGATCTGTGCAGCACGATGGAGGGAACTGAGCAGCACGATGGAGGGAGCTGTGCAGCACGATGGAGGGAACTGTGCAGCACGATGGACGGGGCTGAGCATCAGGATGGAGGGGGCTGTGCAGCACGATGGAGGGAACTGTGCAACACGATGGAGGGAGCTGCGCAGCACGATGGAGGGAACAGTGCAGCACGATGGAGGGAACTGAGCAGCACGATGGAGGGAGCTGTGCAGCACGATGGAGGGATCTGTGCAGCACGATGGAGGGAACTGTGCAGCACGATGGAGGGAACTGTGCAGCACGATGGAGGGAACTGTGCAGCACGATGGAGGGAGCTGTGCAGCACGATGGAGGGAACTGTGCAGCACGATGGAGGGAACTGAGCAGCACGATGGAGGGAGCTGTGCAGCACGATGGAGGGATCTGTGCAGCATGACGGAGGGAGCTGTGCAGCAGGATGGAGGGAGCTGTGCAGCACGATGGAGGGGGCTGTGCAGCACGATGGAGGGAGCTGTGCAGCACGATGGAGGGAACTGTGCAACACGATGGAGGGAGCTGTGCAGCACGATGGAGGGAGCTGTGGAGCATGACGGAGGGGGCTGTGCAGCACGATGGAGGGAACTGTGCTGCACGATGGAGGGGGCTGTGCAGCACGATGGAGGGAACTGTGCAACACGATGGAGGGAGCTGTGCAGCAGGATGGAGGGAGCTGTGCAGCACGATGGAGGGAGCTGTGCAGCACGATGGAGGGAGCTCTGCAGCATGACGGAGGAAGCTGTGCAGCAGGATGGAGGGGCTGTGCAGCACGATGGAGGGAACTGTGCAGCACGATGGAGGGAACTGTGCAGCATGATGGAGGGAACTGTGCAGTACGATGGAGGGAACTGTGCAGCACGATGGAGAGGAGCTGTGCAGCACGATGGAGGGAACTGTGCAGCCTGATGGAGTGAGCTGTGCAGCACGATGGAGGGAACTGTGTAGCACGATGGAGGGAGCTGTGCAGCCTGATGGAGGGAGCTGTGCAGCACGATGGAGGGAACTGAGCAGCACGATGGAGGGAGCTGTGCAGCATGACGGAGGGAGCTGTGCAGCAGGATGGAGCGAGCTGTGCTGCACGATGGAGGGGCTGTGCAGCACGATGGAGGGAACTGTGCAGCATGATGGTGGGAGCTGTGCAGCATGACGGAGGGAGCTGTGCAGCAGGATGGAGGGAGCTGTGCTGCACGATGGTGGGAGCTGTGCAGCACGATGGAGGGAACTGTGCAGCAGGATGGAGGGAGCTGTGCAGCAGGATGGAGGGAGCTGTGGAGCACGATGGAGGGAGCTGTGCAGCAGGATGGAGGGAGCTGTGGAGCACGATGGAGGGAACTGTGCAACACGATGGAGGGAGCTGTGCAGCAGGATGGAGGGAGCTGTGCAGCACGATGGAGGGGGCTGTGCAGCACGATGGAGGGAACTGTGCAACACGATGGAGGGAGCTGTGCAGCAGGATGGAGGGAGCTGTGCAGCACGATGGAGGGAGCTGTGCAGCACGATGGAGGGAACTGTGCAACACGATGGAGGGAGCTGTGCAGCAGGATGGAGGGAGCTGTGCAGCACGATGGAGGGAGCTGTGCAGCACGATGGAGGGAGCTGTGCAGCACGATGGAGGGAGCTGTGGAGCACGATGGAGGGAACTGTGCAACACGATGGAGGGAGCTGTGCAGCACGATGGAGGGAACTGTGCAACACGATGGAGGGAGCTGTGGAGCACGATGGAGGGAACTGTGCAGCACGATGGAGGGAACTGTGCAACACGATGGAGGGAGCTGTGCAGCACGATGGAGGGAACTGTGCAACACGATGGAGGGAGCTGTGCAGCACGATGGAGGGAGCTGTGCAGCACGATGGAGGGAGCTGTGCATCACGATGGAGGGAGCTGTGCAGCACGATGGACGGGGCTGAGCAGCACGATGGAGGGAGCTGTGCAGCATGATGGAGGGAACTGTGCAGCACGATGGAGGGAGCTGTGCAGCACGATGGAGGGATCTCTGCAGCATGACGGAGGGAGCTGTGCAGCAGGATGGAGGGAGCTGTGCAGCACGATGGAGGGAGCTGTGCAGCATGATGGAGGGAGCTGTGCAGCACGATGGAGGGAGCTGTGCAGCACGATGGAGGGATCTCTGCAGCATGACGGAGGGAGCTGTGCAGCAGGATGGAGGGAGCTGTGCAGCACGATGGAGGGATCTGTGCAGCATGACGGAGGGAGCTGTGCAGCAGGATGGATGGAGCTGTGCAGCACGATGGAGGGAACTGAGCAGCACGATGGAGGGATCTGTGCAGCATGACGGAGGGAGCTGTGCAGCAGGATGGAGGGAGCTGTGCAGCACGATGGAGGGGCTGTGCAGCACGATGGAGGGGCTGTGCAGCACGATGGAGGGAACTGTGCAGCATGATGGAGGGAACTGTGCAGCACGATGGAGGGGCTGTGCAGCACGATGGAGGGGCTGTGCAGCACGATGGAGGGAACTGTGCAGCACGATGGAGGGAACTGTGCAGCATGACGGAGGGAGCTGTGCAGCACGATGGAGGGAACTGTGCAGCATGACGGAGGGAGCTGTGCAGCACGATGGAGGGAACTGTGCAGCACGATGGAGGGAACTGTGCATCACGATGGAGGGGGCTGTGCAGCACGATGGAGGGAACTGTGCAGCATGATGGAGGGAGCTGTGCAGCAGGATGGAGGGGCTGTGCAGCATGACGGAGGGAGCTGTGCAGCACGATGGAGGGAGCTGTGCAGCACGATGGAGGGAACTGTGTAGCACGATGGAGGGGCTGTGCAGCACGATGGAGGGAACTGTGCAGCACGATGAAGGGAACTGTGCAGCATGATGGAGGGAGCTGTGCAGTACGATGGAGGGAACTGTGCAACACGATGGAGGGAGCTGCGCAGCACGATGGAGGGGGCTGTGCAGCACGATGGAGGGGCTGTGCAGCACGATGGAGGGGCTGTGCAGTACGATGGAGGGAACTGTGCAACACGATGGAGGGAGCTGCGCAGCACGATGGAGGGGCAGTGCAACACGATGGAGGGAGCTGCGCAGCACGATGGAGGGAACTGTGCAGCACGATGGAGAGGAGCTGTGCAGCACGATGGAGGGGCTGTGCAACACGATGGAGGGAGCTGCGCAGCACGATGGAGGGAGCTGTGCAGCACGATGGAGGGAACTGTGTAGCACGATGGAGGGAACTGTGCAGCACGATGGAGGGAGCTGTGCAGCACGATGGAGGGAACTGTGCAGCACGATGGAGGGAACTGTGCAGCACGATGGAGGGAACTGTGCAGCACGATGGAGGGAACTGTGCAGCGTGATGGAGGGAGCTGTGCAGCACGATGGAGGGAACTGTGTAGCACGATGGAGGGAACTGTGCAGCATGATGGAGGGAGCTGTGCAGCGTGATGGAGGGAGCTGTGCAGCACGATGGAGGGAACTGTGCAGCACGATGGAGGGAACTGTGCAGCACGATGGAGGGAGCTGTGCAGCACGATGGAGGGAACTGTGCAGCACGATGGAGGGAACTGTGCAGCACGATGGAGGGAACTGTGCAGCACGATGGAGGGAACTGTGCAGCACGATGGAGGGAACTGTGCAGCACGATGGAGGGAGCTGTGCAGCACGATGGAGGGAACTGTGCAGCCTGATGGAGGGAGCTGTGCAGCACGATGGAGGGAACTGTGTAGCACGATGGAGGGAACTGTGCAGCGTGATGGAGGGAGCTGTGCAGCACGATGGAGGGAACTGTGCAGCATGATGGAGGGAGCTGTGCAGTACGATGGAGGGAACTGTGCAGCACGATGGAGAGGAGCTGTGCAGCACGATGGAGGGAGCTGTGCAGCACGTTGGAGGGAACTGTGCAGCACAATGGAGGGAACTGTGTAGCACGATGGAGGGAACTGTGCAGCCTATTGGAGGGAGCTGTGCAGCACGATGGAGGGAACTGTGTAGCACGATGGAGGGAGCTGTGCAGCACGATGGAGGGAGCTGTGCAGCACGATGGAGGGAACTGTGCAGCACGATGGAGGGAACTGTGCAGCACGATGGAGGGAACTGTGCAGCACGATGGAGGGAACTGTGTAGCACGATGGAGGGAGCTGTGCAGCACGATGGAGGGAGCTGTGCAGCATGACGGAGGGAGCTGTGCAGCAGGATGGAGGGAGCTGTGCAGCACGATGGAGTGAGCTGTGCAGCACGATGGAGGGAGCTGTGCAGCATGATGGAGGGAGCTGTGCAGCATGATGGAGGGAACTGTGCAGCACGATGGAGGGAACTGTGCAGCTTGATGGAGGGAGCTGTGCAGCACGAAGGAGTGAGCTGTGCAGCGTGATGGAGGGAGCTGTGCAGCACGATGGAGGGAGCTGTGTAGCACGATGGAGGGAGCTGTGCAGCACGATGGAGGGAGCTGTGCAGCACGATGGAGGGAGCTGTGCAGCATGACGGAGGGAGCTGTGCAGCAGGATGGAGGGAGCTGTGCAGCACGATGGAGGGAACTGTGCAGCACGATGGAGGGAACTGTGCAGCTTGATGGAGGGAGCTGTGCAGCACGAAGGAGTGAGCTGTGCAGCGTGATGGAGGGAGCTGTGCAGCACGATGGAGGGAGCTGTGTAGCACGATGGAGGGAGCTGTGCAGCATGACGGAGGGAGCTGTGCAGCAGGATGGAGGGAACTGAGCAGCACGATGGAGGGAACTGTGCAGCAGGATGGAGGGAGCTGTGCAGCACGATGGAGGGAGCTGTGCAGCACGATGGAGGGAGCTGTGCAGCGTGATGGAGGGAACTGAGCAGCACGATGGAGGGAGCTGTGCAGCACGATAGAGGGAACTGTGCAGCACGATGGAGGGAACTGAGCAGCACGATGGAGGGAACTGTGCAGCAGGATGGAGGGAGCTGTGCAGCACGATGGAGGGAGCTGTGCAGCGTGATGGAGGGAACTGTGCAGCACGATGGAGGGAACTGAGCAGCATGATGGAGGGAACTGTGCAGCACGATGGAGGGAACTGAGCAGCACGATGGAGGGAACTGTGCAGCAGGATGGAGGGAGCTGTGCAGCACGATGGAGGGAGCTGTGCAGCACGATGGAGGGAGCTGTGCAGCGTGATGGAGGGAACTGTGCAGCACGATGGAGGGAACTGAGCAGCACGATGGAGGGAACTGTGCAGCAGGATGGAGGGAGCTGTGCAGCACGATGGAGGGAGCTGTGCAGCACGATGGAGGGAGCTGTGCAGCGTGATGGAGGGAACTGAGCAGCACGATGGAGGGAGCTGTGCAGCACGATAGAGGGAACTGTGCAGCATGATGGAGAGAACTGTGCAGCACGATGGAGGGAGCTGTGCAGCATGATGGAGGGAGCTGTGCAGCGTGATGGAGGGAACTGAGCAGCACGATGGAGGGAACTGAGCAGCACGATGGAGGGAGCTGTGCAGCAGGATGGAGGGAGCTGTGCAGCACGATGGAGGGAGCTGTGCAGCGTGATGGAGGGAGCTGTGTAGCACGATGGAGGGAGCTGTGCAGCAGGATGGAGGGAACTGTGCAGCACGATGGAGGGAACTGAGCAGCACGATGGAGGGAGCTGTGCAGCACGATGGAGGGAGCTGTGCAGCGTGATGGAGGGAGCTGTGCAGCACGATGGAGGGAGCTGTGCAGCATGACGGAGGGAGCTGTGTAGCACGATGGAGGGAGCTGTGCAGCAGGATGGAGGGAGCTGTGCAGCACGATGGAGGGGGCTGTGCAGCGTGATGGAGGGAGCTGTGCAGCACGATGGAGGGAGCTGTGCAGCACGATGGAGGGAGCTGTGCAGCACGATGGAGGGAGCTGTGCAGCATGACGGAGGGAGCTGTGCAGCACGATGGAGGGGGCTGTGCAGCATGATGGAGAGAACTGTGTAGCACGATGGAGGGAGCTGTGCAGCAGGATGGAGGGAGCTGTGCAGCACGATGGAGGGGGCTGTGCAGCGTGATGGAGGGAGCTGTGCAGCACGATGGAGGGAGCTGTACAGCATGATGGAGAGAACTGTGCAGCATGATGGAGGGAGCTGTGCAGCACGATGGAGGGAGCTGTGCAGCACGATGGAGGGGGCTGTGCAGCACGATAGAGGGAACTGTGCAGCACGATGGAGGGAACTGAGCAGCACGATGGAGGGAGCTGTGCAGCAGGATGGTGGGAGCTGTGGAGCACGATGGAGGGAGCTGTGCAGCAGGATGGAGGGAGCTGTGCAGCATGATGGTCGGGGCTGAGCAGCACATTGGTGGGATCTGTGCAGCAAGATGAAGGAAGCTGTGCAGCACGATAGAGGGAGCTGTGCAGCATGACGGAGGGAGCTGTGCAGCAGGATGGAGGGAGCTGTGCAGCAGGATGGAGGGAGCTGTGCAGCACGATGGAGGGAGCTGTGCAGCACGATGGAGGGAGCTGTGCAGCACGATGGAGGGAGCTGTGCAGCGTGATGGAGGGAACTGAGCAGCACGATGGAGGGAGCTGTGCAGCACGATAGAGGGAACTGTGCAGCACGATGGAGGGAACTGAGCAGCACGATGGAGGGAGCTGTGCAGCAGGATGGAGGGAGCTGTGCAGCACGATGGAGGGAGCTGTGCAGCATGATGGAGAGAACTGTGCAGCACGATGGAGGGAGCTGTGCAGCAGGATGGAGGGAGCTGTGCAGCACGATGGAGGGAGCTGTGCAGCGTGATGGAGGGAGCTGTGCAGCACGATGGAGGGAGCTGTGTAGCACGATGGAGGGAGCTGTGCAGCACGATGGAGGGAGCTGTGCAGCAGGATGGAGGGAGCTGTGCAGCACGATGGAGGGGGCTGTGCAGCGTGATGGAGGGAGCTGTGCAGCACGATGGAGGGAGCTGTGCAGCACGATGGAGGGAGCTGTACAGCATGACGGAGGGAGCTGTGCAGCACGATGGAGGGAGCTGTGCAGCACGATGGAGGGAGCTGTACAGCATGATGGAGAGAACTGTGCAGCACGATGGAGGGAGCTGTGCAGCACGATGGAGGGGGCTGTGCAGCACGATGGAGGGAACTGTGCAGCACGATGGAGGGAACTGAGCAGCACGATGGAGGGAGCTGTGCAGCAGGATGGTGGGAGCTGTGGAGCACGATGGAGGGAGCTGTGCAGCAGGATGGAGGGAGCTGTGCAGCACGATGGAGGGGGCTGTGCAGCACGATGGAGGGAGCTGTGCAGCATGATGGAGGGAGGTGTGCAGCATGACGGAGGGAGCTGTGCAGCACGATGGAGGGGGCTGTGCAGCACGATGGAGGGAACTGTGCAACACGATGGAGGGAGCTGCGCAGCACGATGGAGGGTCTGTGCAGCACGATGGAGGTAGCTGTGCAGCACGATGGAGGGAGCTGCGCAGCACGATGGAGGGAACAGTGCAGCACGATGGAGGGAACTGTGCAGCTTGATGGAGGGAGCTGTGCAGCATGATGGAGGGAACTGTGCAGCACGATAGAGGGAACTGTGCAGCTTGATGGAGGGAGCTGTGCAGCACGAAGGAGTGAGCTGTGCAGCGTGATGGAGGGAGCTGTGCAGCACGATGGTGGGAGCTGTGCAGCACGATGGAGGGAACTGTGTAGCACGATGGAGGGAGCTGTGCAGCACGATGGAGGGAACAGGGCAGCACGATGGAGGGAGCTGTGCAGCCTGATGGAGGGAGCTGTGCAACACGATGGAGGGAGCTGTGCAGCATGACGGAGGGAGCTGTGCAGCAGGATGGAGGGAGCTGTGCAGCACGATGGAGGGGGCTGTGCAGCACGATGGAGGGGCTGTGCAGCACGATGGAGGGAACTGTGCAGCACGATGGAGGGGCTGTGCAGCACGATGGAGGGAACTGTGCAGCACGATGAAGGGAACTGTGCAGCATGATGGAGGGAGCTGTGCAGTACGATGGAGGGAACTGTGCAACACGATGGAGGGAGCTGCGCAGCACGATGGAGGGGGCTGTGCAGCACGATGGAGGGGCTGTGCAGCACGATGGAGGGGCTGTGCAGCACGATGGAGGGGCTGTGCAGCACGATGGAGGGAACTGTGCAGCACGATGAAGGGAACTGTGCAGCATGATGGAGGGAGCTGTGCAGTACGATGGAGGGAACTGTGCAACACGATGGAGGGAGCTGCGCAGCACGATGGAGGGGCTGTGCAACACGATGGAGGGAGCTGCGCAGCACGATGGAGGGAACTGTGCAGCACGATGGAGAGGAGCTGTGCAGCACGATGGAGGGAGCTGTGCAGCACGATGGAGGGAACTGTGTAGCACGATGGAGGGAGCTGTACAGCACGATGGAGGGAGCTGTGCAGCACGATGGAGGGAACTGTGCAGCACGATGGAGGGAACTGTGCAGCACGATGGAGGGAACTGTGCAGCACGATGGAGGGAACTGTGCAGCACGATGGAGGGAGCTGTGCAGCATGATGGAGGGAACTGTGCAGCATGATGGAGGGAGCTGTGCAGCGTGATGGAGGGAGCTGTGCAGCACGATGGAGGGAACTGTGCAGCACGATGGAGGGAACTGTGCAGCACGATGGAGGGAGCTGTGCAGCACGATGGAGGGAACTGTGCAGCACGATGGAGGGAACTGTGCAGCACGATGGAGGGAACTGTGCAGCACGATGGAGGGAACTGTGCAGCACGATGGAGGGGGCTGTGCAGCACGATGGAGGGAACTGTGCAGCATGATGGAGGGAGCTGTGCAGTACGATGGAGGGAACTGTGCAGCACGATGGAGAGGAGCTGTGCAGCATGATGGAGGGAACTGTGCAGCCTGATGGAGGGAGCTGTGCAGCACGATGGAGGGAACTGTGTAGCACGATGGAGGGAACTGTGCAGCGTGATGGATGGAGCTGTGCAGCACGATGGAGGGAACTGTGCAGCATGATGGAGGGAGCTGTGCAGTACGATGGAGGGAACTGTGCAGCACGATGGAGAGGAGCTGTGCAGCACGATGGAGGGAGCTGTGCAGCACGTTGGAGGGAACTGTGCAGCACAATGGAGGGAACTATGTAGCACGATGGAGGGAACTGTGCAGCCTATTGGAGGGAGCTGTGCAGCACGATGGAGGGAACTGTGTAGCACGATGGAGGGAGCTGTGCAGCACGATGGAGGGAACTGTGTAGCACGATGGAGGGAGCTGTGCAGCACGATGGAGGGAGCTGTGCAGCATGACGGAGGGAGCTGTGCAGCACGATGGAGGGAACTGTGCAGCACGATGGAGGGGGCTGTGCAGCACGATGGAGGGAGCTGTGCAGCACGATGGAGGGAACTGTGCAGCACGATGGAGGGAACTGTGCAGCACGATGGAGGGAACTGTGCAGCACGATGGAGGGAACTGTGTAGCACGATGGAGGGAGCTGTGCAGCACGATGGAGGGAGCTGTGCAGCAGGATGGAGGGAGCTGTGCAGCACGATGGAGGGAGCTGTGCAGCGTGATGGAGGGAGCTGTGTAGCACGATGGAGGGAGCTGTGCAGCAGGATGGAGGGAACTGTGCAGCACGATGGAGGGAACTGAGCAGCACGATGGAGGGAACTGTGCAGCAGGATGGAGGGAGCTGTGCAGCACGATGGAGGGAGCTGTGCAGCACGATGGAGGGAGCTGTGCAGCGTGATGGAGGGAACTGAGCAGCACGATGGAGGGAGCTGTGCAGCACGATAGAGGGAACTGTGCAGCATGATGGAGAGAACTGTGCAGCACGATGGAGGGAGCTGTGCAGCATGATGGAGGGAGCTGTGCAGCGTGATGGAGGGAACTGAGCAGCACGATGGAGGGAACTGAGCAGCACGATGGAGGGAGCTGTGCAGCAGGATGGAGGGAGCTGTGCAGCACGATGGAGGGAGCTGTGCAGCGTGATGGAGGGAGCTGTGTAGCACGATGGAGGGAGCTGTGCAGCAGGATGGAGGGAACTGTGCAGCACGATGGAGGGAACTGAGCAGCACGATGGAGGGAGCTGTGCAGCACGATGGAGGGAGCTGTGCAGCGTGATGGAGGGAGCTGTGCAGCACGATGGAGGGAGCTGTGCAGCATGACGGAGGGAGCTGTGCAGCACGATGGAGGGGGCTGTGCAGCATGATGGAGAGAACTGTGTAGCACGATGGAGGGAGCTGTGCAGCAGGATGGAGGGAGCTGTGCAGCACGATGGAGGGGGCTGTGCAGCGTGATGGAGGGAGCTGTGCAGCACGATGGAGGGAGCTGTACAGCATGATGGAGAGAACTGTGCAGCACGATGGAGGGAGCTGTGCAGCACGATGGAGGGAGCTGTGCAGCACGATGGAGGGGGCTGTGCAGCACGATAGAGGGAACTGTGCAGCACGATGGAGGGAACTGAGCAGCACGATGGAGGGAGCTGTGCAGCAGGATGGTGGGAGCTGTGCAGCATGATGGTCGGGGCTGAGCAGCACATTGGTGGGATCTGTGCAGCAAGATGAAGGAAGCTGTGCAGCACGATAGAGGGAGCTGTGCAGCATGACGGAGGGAGCTGTGCAGCAGGATGGAGGGAGCTGTGCAGCAGGATGGAGGGAGCTGTGCAGCACGATGGAGGGAGCTGTGCAGCACGATGGAGGGAGCTGTGCAGCACGATGGAGGGAGCTGTGCAGCGTGATGGAGGGAACTGAGCAGCACGATGGAGGGAGCTGTGCAGCACGATAGAGGGAACTGTGCAGCACGATGGAGGGAACTGAGCAGCACGATGGAGGGAGCTGTGCAGCAGGATGGAGGGAGCTGTGCAGCACGATGGAGGGAGCTGTGCAGCATGATGGAGAGAACTGTGCAGCACGATGGAGGGAGCTGTGCAGCAGGATGGAGGGAGCTGTGCAGCACGATGGAGGGAGCTGTGCAGCGTGATGGAGGGAGCTGTGCAGCACGATGGAGGGAGCTGTGTAGCACGATGGAGGGAGCTGTGCAGCACGATGGAGGGAGCTGTGCAGCAGGATGGAGGGAGCTGTGCAGCACGATGGAGGGGGCTGTGCAGCGTGATGGAGGGAGCTGTGCAGCACGATGGAGGGAGCTGTGCAGCACGATGGAGGGAGCTGTACAGCATGACGGAGGGAGCTGTGCAGCACGATGGAGGGAGCTGTGCAGCACGATGGAGGGAGCTGTACAGCATGATGGAGAGAACTGTGCAGCACGATGGAGGGGGCTGTGCAGCACGATAGAGGGAACTGTGCAGCACGATGGAGGGAACTGAGCAGCACGATGGAGGGAGCTGTGCAGCAGGATGGTGGGAGCTGTGGAGCACGATGGAGGGAGCTGTGCAGCAGGATGGAGGGAGCTGTGCAGCACGATGGAGGGGGCTGTGCAGCACGATGGAGGGAGCTGTGCAGCATGATGGAGGGAGGTGTGCAGCATGACGGAGGGAGCTGTGCAGCACGATGGAGGGGGCTGTGCAGCACGATGGAGGGAACTGTGCAACACGATGGAGGGAGCTGCGCAGCACGATGGAGGGTCTGTGCAGCACGATGGAGGTAGCTGTGCAGCACGATGGAGGGAGCTGCGCAGCACGATGGAGGGAACAGTGCAGCACGATGGAGGGAACTGTGCAGCTTGATGGAGGGAGCTGTGCAGCATGATGGAGGGAACTGTGCAGCACGATAGAGGGAACTGTGCAGCTTGATGGAGGGAGCTGTGCAGCACGAAGGAGTGAGCTGTGCAGCGTGATGGAGGGAGCTGTGCAGCACGATGGTGGGAGCTGTGCAGCACGATGGAGGGAACTGTGTAGCACGATGGAGGGAGCTGTGCAGCACGATGGAGGGAACAGGGCAGCACGATGGAGGGAGCTGTGCAGCCTGATGGAGGGAGCTGTGCAACACGATGGAGGGAGCTGTGCAGCATGACGGAGGGAGCTGTGCAGCAGGATGGAGGGAGCTGTGCAGCACGATGGAGGGGGCTGTGCAGCACGATGGAGGGGCTGTGCAGCACGATGGAGGGAACTGTGCAGCACGATGGAGGGGCTGTGCAGCACGATGGAGGGAACTGTGCAGCACGATGAAGGGAACTGTGCAGCATGATGGAGGGAGCTGTGCAGTACGATGGAGGGAACTGTGCAACACGATGGAGGGAGCTGCGCAGCACGATGGAGGGGGCTGTGCAGCACGATGGAGGGGCTGTGCAGCACGATGGAGGGGCTGTGCAGCACGATGGAGGGGCTGTGCAGCACGATGGAGGGAACTGTGCAGCACGATGAAGGGAACTGTGCAGCATGATGGAGGGAGCTGTGCAGTACGATGGAGGGAACTGTGCAACACGATGGAGGGAGCTGCGCAGCACGATGCAGGGGCTGTGCAACACGATGGAGGGAGCTGCGCAGCACGATGGAGGGAACTGTGCAGCACGATGGAGAGGAGCTGTGCAGCACGATGGAGGGAGCTGTGCAGCACGATGGAGGGAACTGTGTAGCACGATGGAGGGAGCTGTACAGCACGATGGAGGGAGCTGTGCAGCACGATGGAGGGAACTGTGCAGCACGATGGAGGGAACTGTGCAGCACGATGGAGGGAACTGTGCAGCACGATGGAGGGAACTGTGCAGCACGATGGAGGGAGCTGTGCAGCATGATGGAGGGAACTGTGCAGCATGATGGAGGGAGCTGTGCAGCGTGATGGAGGGAGCTGTGCAGCACGATGGAGGGAACTGTGCAGCACGATGGAGGGAACTGTGCAGCACGATGGAGGGAGCTGTGCAGCACGATGGAGGGAACTGTGCAGCACGATGGAGGGAACTGTGCAGCACGATGGAGGGAACTGTGCAGCACGATGGAGGGAACTGTGCAGCACGATGGAGGGGGCTGTGCAGCACGATGGAGGGAACTGTGCAGCATGATGGAGGGAGCTGTGCAGTACGATGGAGGGAACTGTGCAGCACGATGGAGAGGAGCTGTGCAGCATGATGGAGGGAACTGTGCAGCCTGATGGAGGGAGCTGTGCAGCACGATGGAGGGAACTGTGTAGCACGATGGAGGGAACTGTGCAGCGTGATGGATGGAGCTGTGCAGCACGATGGAGGGAACTGTGCAGCATGATGGAGGGAGCTGTGCAGTACGATGGAGGGAACTGTGCAGCACGATGGAGAGGAGCTGTGCAGCACGATGGAGGGAGCTGTGCAGCACGTTGGAGGGAACTGTGCAGCACAATGGAGGGAACTATGTAGCACGATGGAGGGAACTGTGCAGCCTATTGGAGGGAGCTGTGCAGCACGATGGAGGGAACTGTGTAGCACGATGGAGGGAGCTGTGCAGCACGATGGAGGGAACTGTGTAGCACGATGGAGGGAGCTGTGCAGCACGATGGAGGGAGCTGTGCAGCATGACGGAGGGAGCTGTGCAGCACGATGGAGGGAACTGTGCAGCACGATGGAGGGGGCTGTGCAGCACGATGGAGGGAGCTGTGCAGCACGATGGAGGGAACTGTGCAGCACGATGGAGGGAACTGTGCAGCACGATGGAGGGAACTGTGCAGCACGATGGAGGGAACTGTGTAGCACGATGGAGGGAGCTGTGCAGCACGATGGAGGGAGCTGTGCAGCATGACGGAGGGAGCTGTGCAGCAGGATGGAGGGAGCTGTGCAGCACGATGGAGTGAGCTGTGCAGCACGATGGAGGGAGCTGTGCAGCATGATGGAGGGAGCTGTGCAGCATGATGGAGGGAACTGTGCAGCACGATGGAGGGAACTGTGCACCTTGATGGAGGGAGCTGTGCAGCACGAAGGAGTGAGCTGTGCAGCGTGATGGAGGGAGCTGTGCAGCACGATGGAGGGAGCTGTGTAGCACGATGGAGGGAGCTGTGCAGCACGATGGAGGGAGCTGTGCAGCACGATGGAGGGAGCTGTGCAGCATGACGGAGGGAGCTGTGCAGCAGGATGGAGGGAGCTGTGCAGCACGATGGAGGGAACTGTGCAGCACGATGGAGGGAACTGTGCAGCTTGATGGAGGGAGCTGTGCAGCACGAAGGAGTGAGCTGTGCAGCGTGATGGAGGGAGCTGTGCAGCACGATGGAGGGAGCTGTGCAGCACGATGGAGGGAGCTGTGCAGCATGACGGAGGGAGCTGTGCAGCAGGATGGAGGGAACTGAGCAGCACGATGGAGGGAACTGTGCAGCAGGATGGAGGGAGCTGTGCAGCACGATGGAGGGAGCTGTGCAGCACGATGGAGGGAGCTGTGCAGCGTGATGGAGGGAACTGAGCAGCACGATGGAGGGAGCTGTGCAGCACGATAGAGGGAACTGTGCAGCACGATGGAGGGAACTGAGCAGCACGATGGAGGGAACTGTGCAGCAGGATGGAGGGAGCTGTGCAGCACGATGGAGGGAGCTGTGCAGCGTGATGGAGGGAACTGTGCAGCACGATGGAGGGAACTGAGCAGCATGATGGAGGGAACTGTGCAGCACGATGGAGGGAACTGAGCAGCACGATGGAGGGAACTGTGCAGCAGGATGGAGGGAGCTGTGCAGCACGATGGAGGGAGCTGTGCAGCACGATGGAGGGAGCTGTGCAGCGTGATGGAGGGAACTGTGCAGCACGATGGAGGGAACTGAGCAGCACGATGGAGGGAACTGTGCAGCAGGGTGGAGGGAGCTGTGCAGCACGATGGAGGGAGCTGTGCAGCACGATGGAGGGAGCTGTGCAGCGTGATGGAGGGAACTGAGCAGCACGATGGAGGGAGCTGTGCAGCACGATAGAGGGAACTGTGCAGCATGATGGAGAGAACTGTGCAGCACGATGGAGGGAGCTGTGCAGCATGATGGAGGGAGCTGTGCAGCGTGATGGAGGGAACTGAGCAGCACGATGGAGGGAACTGAGCAGCACGATGGAGGGAGCTGTGCAGCAGGATGGAGGGAGCTGTGCAGCACGATGGAGGGAGCTGTGCAGCGTGATGGAGGGAGCTGTGCAGCACGATGGAGGGAGCTGTGCAGCAGGATGGAGGGAACTGTGCAGCACGATGGAGGGAACTGAGCAGCACGATGGAGGGAGCTGTGCAGCACGATGGAGGGAGCTGTGCAGCGTGATGGAGGGAGCTGTGCAGCACGATGGAGGGAGCTGTGCAGCATGACGGAGGGAGCTGTGCAGCACGATGGAGGGGGCTGTGCAGCATGATGGAGAGAACTGTGTAGCACGATGGAGGGAGCTGTGCAGCAGGATGGAGGGAGCTGTATAGCATGATGGAGGGGGCTGTGCAGCGTGATGGAGGGAGCTGTGCAGCACGATGGAGGGAGCTGTACAGCATGATGGAGAGAACTGTGCAGCACGATGGAGGGAGCTGTGCAGCACGATGGAGGGAGCTGTGCAGCACGATGGAGGGGGCTGTGCAGCACGATAGAGGGAACTGTGCAGCACGATGGAGGGAACTGAGCAGCACGATGGAGGGAGCTGTGCAGCAGGATGGTGGGAGCTGTGGAGCACGATGGAGGGAGCTGTGCAGCAGGATGGAGGGAGCTGTGCAGCATGATGGACGGGGCTGAGCAGCACATTGGTGGGATCTGTGCAGCAAGATGAAGGAAGCTGTGCAGCACGATAGAGGGAGCTGTGCAGCATGACGGAGGGAGCTGTGCAGCAGGATGGAGGGAGCTGTGCAGCAGGATGGAGGGAGCTGTGCAGCACGATGGAGGGAGCTGTGCAGCACGATGGAGGGAGCTGTGCAGCACGATGGAGGGAGCTGTGCAGCGTGATGGAGGGAACTGAGCAGCACGATGGAGGGAGCTGTGCAGCACGATAGAGGGAACTGTGCAGCACGATGGAGGGAACTGAGCAGCACGATGGAGGGAGCTGTGCAGCAGGATGGAGGGAGCTGTGCAGCACGATGGAGGGAGCTGTGCAGCATGATGGAGAGAACTGTGCAGCACGATGGAGGGAGCTGTGCAGCAGGATGGAGGGAGCTGTGCAGCACGATGGAGGGAGCTGTGCAGCGTGATGGAGGGAGCTTTGCAGCACGATGGAGGGAGCTGTGCAGCACGATGGAGGGAGCTGTGCAGCAGGATGGAGGGAGCTGTGCAGCAGGATGGAGGGAGCTGTGCAGCACGATGGAGGGGGCTGTGCAGCGTGATGGAGGGAGCTGTGCAGCACGATGGAGGGAGCTGTGCAGCACGATGGAGGGAGCTGTACAGCATGACGGAGGGAGCTGTGCAGCACGAGGGAGGGAGCTGTGCAGCACGATGGAGGGAGCTGTACAGCATGATGGAGAGAACTGTGCAGCACGATGGAGGGAGCTGTGCAGCACGATGGAGGGGGCTGTGCAGCACGATAGAGGGAACTGTGCAGCACGATGGAGGGAACTGAGCAGCACGATGGAGGGAGCTGTGCAGCAGGATGGTGGGAGCTGTGGAGCACGATGGAGGGAGCTGTGCAGCAGGATGGAGGGAGCTGTGCAGCACGATGGAGGGGGCTGTGCAGCACGATGGAGGGAGCTGTGCAGCATGATGGAGGGAGGTGTGCAGCATGACGGAGGGAGCTGTGCAGCACGATGGAGGGGGCTGTGCAGCACGATGGAGGGAACTGTGCAACACGATGGAGGGAGCTGCGCAGCACGATGGAGGGTCTGTGCAGCACGATGGAGGGAGCTGTGCAGCACGATGGAGGGAGCTGCGCAGCACGATGGAGGGAACAGTGCAGCACGATGGAGGGAACTGTGCAGCTTGATGGAGGGAGCTGTGCAGCATGATGGAGGGAACTGTGCAGCACGATAGAGGGAACTGTGCAGCTTGATGGAGGGAGCTGTGCAGCACGAAGGAGTGAGCTGTGCAGCACGATGGAGGGAACTGTGTAGCACGATGGAGGGAGCTGTGCAGCACGATGGAGGGGCTGTGCAGCACGATGGAGGGAACAGGGCAGCACGATGGAGGGAGCTGTGCAGCCTGATGGAGGGAGCTGTGCAGCACGATGGAGGGAGCTGTGCAGCATGAGGGAGGGAGCTGTGCAGCAGGATGGAGGGAGCTGTGCAGCACGATGGAGGGGGCTGTGCAGCACGATGGAGGGGCTGTGCAGCACGATGGAGGGAACTGTGCAGCACGATGGAGGGAGCTGCGCAGCACGATGGAGGGAACAGTGCAGCACGATGGAGGGAACTGTGCAGCTTGATGGAGGGAGCTGTGCAGCATGATGGAGGGAACTGTGCAGCATGATGGAGAGAACTTGTAGCACGATGGAGGGAGCTGTGCAGCACGATGGAGGGGCTGTGCAGCACGATGGAGGGAACTGTGCAACACGATGGAGGGAGCTGTGCAGCAGGATGGAGGGAGCTGTGCAGCACGATGGAGGGAACTGTGCAGCACGATGGAGAGGAGCTGTGCAGCACGATGGAGGGAACTGAGCAGCACGATGGAGGGAACTGTGTAGCACGATGGAGGGTGCTGTGCAGCACGATAGAGGGAACTGTGCAGCACGATGGAGGGAGCTGTGCAGCATGACGGAGGGAGCTATGCAGCAGGATGGAGGGAGCTGTGCAACACGATGGAGGGAGCTGTGCAGCACGATAGAGGGAACTGTGCAGCACGATGGAGGGAACTGAGCAGCACGATGGAGGGAGCTGTGCAGCAGGATGGTGGGAGCTGTGCAGCACGATAGAGGGAACTGTGCAGCACGATGGAGGGAACTGAGCAGCACGATGGAGGGAGCTGTGCAGCACGATGGTGGGAGCTGTGGAGCACGATGGAGGGAACTGTGCAGCACGATGGAGGGAACTGAGCAGCACGATGGAGGGAGCTGTGCAGCACGATGGTGGGAGCTGTGGAGCACGATGGAGGGAACTGAGCAGCACGATGGAGGGATTGTGCAGCACGATGGAGGGAGCTGTGCAGCACGATGGTGGGAGCTGTGGAGCACGATGGAGGGAACTGAGCAGCACGATGGAGGGATTGTGCAGCACGATGGAGGGAACTGTGCAGCATGATGGAGGGAGCTGTGCAGCATGATGGAGGGAGCTGTGCAGCATGACGGAGGGAGCTGTGCAGCACGATGGAGGGAGCTGTGCAGCACGATGGAGGGGCTGTGCAGCAGGATGGAGGGAGCTGTGCAGCATGATGGAGGGAGCTGTGCAGCACGATGGAGGGAGCTGTGCAGCATGATGGAGGGGCTGTGCAGCACGATGGAGGGAGCTGTGCAGCACGATGGAGGGAGCTGTGCAGCACGACGGAGGGGCTGTGCAGCACAATGGAGGGAACAGTGCAGCACGATGGAGGGAGCTGTGCAGCACGATGGAGGGAGCTGTGCAGCACGACGGAGAGGCTGTGCAGCACAATGGAGGGAACAGTGCAGCTTGATGGAGGGAGCTGTGCAGCACGATGGAGGGAGCTGTGCAGCATGATGGCGGGAGCTGTGCAGCATGATGGCGGGAGCTGTGCAGCACGATGGAGGGAGCTGTGCAGCACGATGGAGGGAGCTGTGCAGCACGATGGAGGGAACTGAGCAGCACGATGGAGGGAGCTGTGCAGCACGATGGTGGGAGCTGTGCAGCACGATGGAGGGAACTGTGCAGCATGATGGAGGGAGCTGTGCAGCATGATGGCGGGAGCTGTGCAGCACGATGGAGGGAGCTGTGCAGCACGATGGAGGGAGCTGTGCAGCATGATGGAGGGAACTGTGCAGCACGATGGAGGGAACTGAGCAGCACGATGGAGGGAACTGAGCAGCACGATGGAGGGAGCTGTGCAGCACGATGGTGGGAACTGTGCAGCATGATGGAGGGAACTGTGCAGCATGATGGAGGGAGCTGTGCAGCATGATGGAGGGGGCTGTGCAGCACGATGGAGGGAGCTGTGCAGCATGACGGAGGGAGCTGTGCAGCATGATGGAGGGAGCTGTGCAGCACGATGGAGGGAACTGTGCAGCATGATGGAGGGAGCTGTGCAGCACGATGGAGGGGGCTGTGCAGCACGATGGAGGGAGCTGTGCAGCATGATGGAGGGAACTGTGCAGCACGATGGAGGGAACTGAGCAGCACGATGGAGGGAACTGAGCAGCACGATAGTGGGAACTGTGCAGCATGATGGAGGGAACTGTGCAGCATGATGGAGGGAGCTGTGCAGCATGATGGAGGGGGCTGTGCAGCACGATGGAGGGAGCTGTGCAGCACGATGGAGGGAGCTGTGCAGCACGATGGAGGGAACTGTGCAGCATGATGGAGGGAGCTGTGCAGCACGATGGAGGGAACTGTGCAGCACGATGGAGGGAACTGTGCAGCATGATGGAGGGAGCTGTGCAGCATGACGGAGGGAGCTGTGCAGCATGATGGAGGGAGCTGTGCAGCATGATGGAGGGAGCTGTGCAGCATGACGGAGGGAGCTGTGCAGCATGATGGAGGGGGCTGTGCAGCACGATGGAGGGAGCTGTGCAGCACGATGGAGGGAACTGTGCAGCACGATGGAGGGAGCTGTGCAGCAGGATGGAGGGAGCTGTGCAGCATGATGGCGGGAGCTGTGCAGCACGATGGAGGGAGCTGTGCAGCACGATGGAGGGGCTGTGCAGCAGGATGGAGGGAGCTGTGCAGCAGGATGGAGGGAGCTGTGCAGCACGATGGAGGGAGCTGTGCAGCACGATGGAGGGAACTGTGCAGCATGACGGAGGGAGCTGTGCAGCATGATGGAGGGGGCTGTGCAGCACGATGGAGGGAGCTGTGCAGCACGATGGAGGGGCTGTGCAGCAGGATGGAGGGAGCTGTGCAGCAGGATGGAGGGAGCTGTGCAGCACGATGGAGGGAGCTGTGCAGCACGATGGAGGGAACTGTGCAACACGATGGAGGGAACTGTGCAGCACGATGGAGGGAGCTGTGCAGCATGATGGCGGGAGCTGTGCAGCATGACGGAGGGAGCTGTGCAGCACGATGGAGGGAGCTGTGCAGCACGATGGAGGGGCTGTGCAGCAGGATGGAGGGAGCTGTGCAGCATGATGGAGGGAGCTGTGCAGCACGATGGAGGGAGCTGTGCAGCATGATGGAGGGAGCTGTGCAGCACGATGGAGGGGGCTGTGCAGCACGATGGAGGGGCTGTGCAGCACGATGGAGGGAGCTGTGCAGCACGATGGAGGGAGCTGTGCAGCACGACGGAGGGGCTGTGCAGCACAATGGAGGGAAACGTGCAGCTTGATGGAGGGAGCTGTGCAGCACGATGGAGGGAACTGTGCAGCACGATGGAGGGAGCTGTGCAGCACGATGGAGGGAGCTGTGCAGCAGGATGGAGGGAACTGAGCAGCACGATGGAGGGAGCTGTGCAGCATGATGGCGGGAGCTGTGCAGCACGATGGAGGGAACTGTGCAGCATGATGGCGGGAGCTGTGCAGCATGATGGCGGGAGCTGTGCAGCACGATGGAGGGAACTGTGCAGCATGATGGCGGGAGCTGTGCAGCACGATGGAGGGAACTGTGCAGCATGATGGAGGGGGCTGTGCAGCAGGATGGAATGAACTGTGCAGCACGATGGAGGGAAATGTGCAGCACGGTGCAGGGGGCTGTGCAGCACAACGGAGGGAGCTGTGGAGCACGATGGAGGGAACTGTGCAACACGATGGAGGGAGCTGTGCAGCAGGATGGAGGGAGCTGTGGAGCACGATGGAGGGAGCTGTGCAGCATGATGGAGGGAGCTGTGGAGCACGATGGAGGGGGCTGAGCAGCACATTGGTGGGATCTGTGCAGCAAGATGAAGGAAGCTGTGCAGCGTGATGGAGAGAACTGTGCAGCACGATGGAGGGAACTGAGCAGCACGATGGAGGGAGCTGTGCAGCACGATGGAGGGAGCTGTGCAGCACGATGGAGGGAACTGTGCAACACGATGGAGGGAACTGTGCAGCACGATAGAGGGAACTGTGCAACACGATGGAGGGAGCTGTGCAGCACGATGGAGGGGCTGTGCAGCACGATGGAGGGAACTGTGCAACACGATGGAGGGAACTGTGCAGCACGATAGAGGGAACTGTGCAACACGATGGAGGGAGCTGTGCAGCATGATGGAGGGAGCTGTGGAGCACGATGGAGGGGGCTGAGCAGCACATTGGTGGGATCTGTGCAGCAAGATGAAGGAAGCTGTGCAGCGTGATGGAGAGAACTGTGCAGCACGATGGAGGGAACTGTGCAGCACGATGGAGGGAGCTGTGCAGCACGATGGAGGGAGCTGTGCAGCACGATGGAGGGGGCTGTGCAGCACGATGGAGGGGCTGTGCAGCACGATGGAGGGAACTGTGCAACACGATGGAGGGAACTGTGCAGCACAATGGAAGGAGCTGTGCAGTGTGAGGGAGGGAGCTGTGCAGCATGATGGTCGGAGCATTGCAGCATTATGTTGGGAGCTGTTAAACATGATGGAGGGAGTTGTGCAGCGTGACAGAGGGAGCTGTGCAGCATGATGGAGTGAGATGTGCAGCGTGACAGAGGGAGCTGTGCAGCATGATGGAGTGAGATGTGCAGCACAATGGAGGGAGCTGTGCAGCGTGACAGAGGGAGCTGTGCAGCATGATGGAGTGAGATGTGCAGCACAATGGAGGGAGCTGTGCATCACGATGGAGGGAGTTGTGCAGCATGATGGAGAGGGCTGTGCAGCACAATGGAAGGAACAGTGCAGCATGATGGAGGGAACAGTGCAGCAAGATGGAGGGAACTGTGCAGCATGATGGAGGGAACTATGCAGCACGATGGTAGGAGCTGTGCAGCAAGATGGAGGGAGCTGTGCAGCACGATGAAGGGAGCTGTGCAGCACGATGGAGGGAACTGTGCAGCAAGATGGAGGGAGCTGTGCAGCATGATGGAGGGAGCAGTGCAGCACGATGGAGGGAGCTGTGCAGCACGATGAAGGGAGCTGTGCAGCATGATGGAAGGAACTGTGCAGCACGATGGAGGGAGCTGTGCAGCACAATGGTGGGAGCGGTGCAGCACGATGGTGGGAGCTGTGCAGGGTGAGGGAGGGTGCTGTGCAGCACGATGGAGGGAGCTGTGCAGTGTGAGGGAGGGTGCTGTGCAGCACGATGGAGGGACCTGTGCAGCATGATGAAGGGAGCTTTGCAGCACGATGGAGGGAGCTGTGCAGCACGATGGAGGGAGCTGTGCAGCTTGATGGAGGGAGCTGTGCAGCACGATGGAGGGAGCTGTGCAGCACGATGGAGGGAGCTGTGCAGCACGATGGAGGGAGCTGTGCAGCTTGATGGAGGGAGCTGTGCAGCACGATGGAGGGAGCTGTGCAGCACGATGGAGGGAGCTGTGCAGCACGATGGAGGGAGCTGTGCCGCATGATGGAGGGTGCTGTGCAGCACGATGGAGGGAGCTGAAGCACGATGGAGGGAGCTGTGCAGCATGATTGTGGGAGTCGTGCAGCAGGATGTTGGGAGCTGTGCAGCACGATGGAGGGAGCTGTGCAGCACGATGGAGGGAACTGTGCAGCACGATGGAGGGAATTGTGCAGCACGATGGACGGAGCTGAGCAACATGATGGAGGGAGCTGTGCATCATGATGGAGGGAGCTGAGCAACATGATGGAATGAGCTGTGCAGCACGATGGGGAGAGCTGTGCAGCACGATGGAGGGAACTGTGCAGCATGATGGTGGGGGCTGTGCAGCACGATGGTTGGGAGCTGTGCAGCACGATGGAGGAAACTGTGTAGCACGATGGAGGGAGCTGTGCAGCACGATGGAGGGAGCTGTGCAGCACGATGGAGTGAGCTGTGCAGCACGATGGAGGGAGCTGTGCAGCACGATGGAGAGAGCTGTGCAGCACGATGGAGAGAGCTGTGCAGCACGATGGAGGGAGCTGTGTAGCACGATGGAGAGAGCTGTGCAGCACGATGGAGGGGGCTGTGCAGCACGATGGAGTGAGCTGTGCAGCACGATGGAGGGAGCTGTGCAGCACGATGGAGAGAGCTGTGCAGCACGATGGAGGGTGCTGTGCAGCACGATGGAGGGGGCTGTGCAGCACGATGGAGAGAGCTGTGCAGCACGATGGAGAGAGCTGTGCAGCACGATGGAGGGGGCTGTGCAGCACGATGGTTGGGAGCTGTGCAGCACGATGGAGAGGAGCTGTGCAGTATGATAGAGGGGGCTTTGCAGCTTGATGGAGGGAGCTGTGCAGCACGATGGAGGGAGCTGTGCAGCATGAGTGTGGGAGTTGTGCAGCACGATGGAGGGGGCTGTGCAGCATGAGTGTGGGAGTTGTGCAGCACGATGGAGGGAACTGTGCAGCACGATGGAGAGAGCTGTGCAGCACGATGGAGGGGGCTGTGCAGCACGATGGAGGGAGCTGTGCAGCACGATGGAGAGAGCTGTGCAGCACGATGGAGGGAGCTGTGCAGCACGATGGAGAAAGCTGTGCAGCACGATGGAGGGGGCTGTGCAGCATGATGGAGGGAGCTGAAGCACGATGGAGGGAGCTGTGCAGCATGATGGAGGGAGCTGAAGCACGATGGAGGGAGCTGTGCAGCATGATTGTGGGAGTCGTGCAGCAGGATGTTGGGAGCTGTGCAGCACGATGGAGGGAGCTGTGCAGCACGATGGAGGGGGCTGTGCAGCATGAGTGTGGGAGTTGTGCAGCACGATGGAGGGAACTGTGCAGCACGATGGAGAGAGCTGTGCAGCACGATGGAGGGGGCTGTGCAGCACGATGGAGGGAGTTGTGCAGCACGATGGAGGGAGCTGTGCAGCACGATGGAGAGAGCTGTGCAGCACGATGGAGCGGGCTGTGCAGCATGATGGAGGGGGCTGTGCAGCATGATGGAGGGAGCTGAAGCACGATGGAGGGAGCTGTGCAGCATGATGGAGGGAGCTGAAGCACGATGGAGGGAGCTGTGCAGCATGATTGTGGGAGTCGTGCAGCAGGATGTTGGGAGCTGTGCAGCAAGATGAAGGGAGCTGTGCAGCATGAGTGACGGAGCTGTGCAGCAAGTTGGAGGGAGCTGTGCAACATGATGGAGGGAGCTGTGCAGCATGATGGAGGGAACAGTGCAGCATGATGTTGGGAGCTGTGAAACATGATGGAGGGAGTTGTGCAGCATGAGGGTGGGAGCTGTGCAGCGTGATATTGGGAGCTGTGCAGCACGTTGGTAGGAGTTGTGCAGCACGATGGAGGGAGCTGTGCAGCATAATGGAGTGAGCTGCGCAGCATGATGGAGGGAAATGTGCAGCATGATGGAGGGAGCTGTGCAGCACGATGGAGGGTGCTGTGCAGCGTGACAGAGGGAGCTGTGCAGCACGATGGAGTGAGATGTGCAGCACAATGGAGGGAGCTGTGCAGCACGATGGAGGGAGCTGTGCAGCATGATGGTGGGAGTTGTACAGCACGATGGAGGGAGCTGTGCAGCATGATGGAGAGGGATGTGCAGCACAATGGAGGGAACAGTGCAGCAAGATGGAGGGAACTGTGCAGCATGATGGAGGGAACTATGCAGCACGATGGTGGGAGCTGTGCAGCACGATGGAGGGAGCTGTGTAGCACGATGGAGGGGGCTGTGCAGTGTGGGAGGGTGCTGTGCAGCACGATGGAGGGACCTGTGCAGCACGATGGAGGGATCTGTGCAGCACGATGGAGGGAGCTGTGCAGCATGATGGAGGGGGCTGTGCAGCACGATGGAGGGAGCTGAAGCACGATGGAGGGAGCTGTGCAGCATGATTGTGGGAGTCGTGCAGCAGGATGTTGGGAGCTGTGCAGCACAATGGAGGGAGCTGTGCAGCACGATGGAGGGAACTGTGCAGCACGATGGAGGGAATTGTGCAGCACGATGGACGGAGCTGAGCAACATGATGGAGGGAGCTGTGCATCATGATGGAGGGAGCTGTGCAGCATGATGTTGGGAGCTGTGAAAAATGATGGAGGGAGCTGTGCAGCACGATGGAGGAAGCTGTGCAGCACGATGGAGGGAGTTGTGCAGCACGATGGATGGAGCTGTGCAGCATGATGTTGGGAGCTGTGAAACATGATGGAGGGAGCTGTGCAGCATGAGGGTGGGAGCTGTGCAGCAAGTTTGTGGGGGTTGCGCTGCATGATGGAGTGAGCTGTGCAGCATGATGTAGGGAGCTGTGCAGCACGATGGAATGAGCTGTGCAGCACGATGGAGAGAAATGTGCAACATGATGGGGAGAGCTGTGCAGCACGATGGAGGGAACTGTGCAGCATGATGGTGGGGGCTGTGCAGCACGATGGTTGGGAGCTGTGCAGCACGATGGAGGAAACTGTGTAGCACGATGGAGGGGGCTTTGCAGCTTGATGGAGAGAGCTGTGCAGCACGATGGAGGGAGCTGTGCAGCATGAGTGTGGGAGTTGTGCAGCATGATGGAGGGAGCTGTGCAGCACGATGGAGAGAGCTGTGCAGCATGATGGAGGGGGCTGTGCAGCATGATGGAGGGAGCTGAAGCACGATGGAGGGAGCTGTGCAGCATGATTGTGGGAGTCGTGCAGCAGGATGTTGGGAGCTGTGCAGCACGATGGAGGGAGCTGTGCAGCACGATGGAGGGAACTGTGCAGCACAATGGAGGGAATTGTGCAGCACGATGGAGGGAGCTGAGCAACATGATGGAGGGAACAGTGCAGCACAATGGGGGGAGATGTGCAGCATGATGGTGGGAGCGTACAACACGATGGATTGAGCTGTGCAGCAAGATGAAGGGAGCTGTGCAGCATGAGTGACGGAGCTGTGCAGCAAGATGGAGGGAGCTGTGCAACATGATGGAGGGAACAGTGCAGCACAATGGAAGGAGCTGTGCAGTGTGAGGGAGGGAGTTGTGCAGCATGAGGGTGGGAGCTGTGCAGCATGATGCTGAGAGCTGTGAAACATGATGGAGGGAGTTGCGCAGCACAATGGAGGGAGCTGTGCAGCACGATGGAGGGAGCTGTGCAGCGTGACAGAGGGAGCTGTGCAGCTTGATGGAGTGAGATGTGCAGCACAATGGAGGGAGCTGTGCAGCACGATGGAGGGAGCTGTGCAGCATGATGGAGGGAACAGTGCAGCATGATGGAGGGAACAGTGCAGCAAGATGGTGGGAACTGTGCAGCACGATGGAGGGAACTATGCAGCACGATGGAGGGAACTGTGCAGCACGATGGAGGGAACTATGCAGCACGATGGTGGGAGCTGTGCAGCACGATGGAGGGAGCTGTGCAGCATGATGGAGGGAACTGTGCAGCATGATGGAGGGAACTGTGCAGCAAGATGGAGGGAGCTGTGCAGCATGATGGAGGGAGCTGTGCAGCATGATGGAGGGAGCTGTGCAGCATGATGGAGGGAACTGTGCAGCACGATGAAGGGAGCTGTGCAGCACGATGGTGGGAGCGGTGCAGCACGATGGTGGGAGCTGTACAGGGTGAGGGAGGGTGCTGTGCAGCACGATGGAGGGAGCTGTGCAGCACAATGGAGGGTGCTGTGCAGCATGATGGAGGGGGCTGTGCAGCACGATGGAGGGAGCTGAAGCACGATGGAGGGAGCTGTGCAGCACAATGGAGGGAATTGTGCAGCACGATGGACGGAGCTGAGCAACATGATGGAGGGAGCTGTGCATCATGATGGAGGGAGCTGAGCAACATGATGGAGGGAGCTGTGCAGCATGATGTTGGGAGCTGTGAAACATGATGGAGGGAGCTGTGCAGCACGATGGAGGGAGCTGTGCAGCACGATGGAGGGAACTGTGCAGCATGATGGAGGGAGTTGTGCAGCACGATGAAGGGAGCTGTGCAGCACGATGGTGGGAGCGGTGCAGCACGATGGTGGGAGCTGTGCAGGGTGAGGGAGGGTGCTGTGCAGCACGATGGAGGGAGCTGTGCAGTGTGAGGGAGGGTGCTGTGCAGCACGATGGAGGGACCTGTGCAGCATGATGAAGGGAGCTGTGCAGCACGATGGAGGGAGCTGTGCAGCATGAGTGTGGGAGTTGTGCAGCACGATGGAGGGAACTGTGCAGCACGATGGAGGGAGCTGTGCAGCATGATGGAGGGGGCTGTGCAGCACGATGGAGGGAGCTGAAGCACGATGGAGGGAGCTGTGCAGCATGATTGTGGGAATCGTGCAGCAGGATGTTGGGAGCTGTGCAGCACGATGGAGGGAATTGTGCAGCACGATGGACGGAGCTGAGCAACATGATGGAGGGAGCTGTGCATCATGATGTTGGGAGCTGTGAAACATGATGGAGGGAGCTGTGCAGCACGATGGAGGGAGCTGTGCAGCACGATGGAGGGAACTGTGCAGCATGATGGAGGGAGTTGTGCAGCACGATGGATGGAGCTGTGCAGCATGATGTTGGGAGCTGTGAAACTTGATGGAGGGAGCTGTGCAGCATGAGGGTGGGAGCTGTGCAGCACGATGGAATGAGCTGTGCAGCACGATGGAGAGAAATGTGCAACATGATGGAGGGAGCTGTGCAGTACGATGGGGAGAGCTGTGCAGCACGATGGAGGGAACTGTGTAGCACGATGGAGGGGGCTGTGCAGCTTGATGGAGTGAGCTGTGCAGCACGATGGAGGGTGCTGTGCAGCACGATGGAGGGAGCTGTGCAGCACGATGTGGGGAGCTGTGCAGCACGATGGAATGAGCTGTGCTGCACGATGGAGGGAACTGTGCAGCTTGATGGTGGGGGCTGTGCAGCACGATGGTTGGGAGCTGTACAGCACGATGGAGGGAGATGTGCAGCACAATGCAGGGAGCTGTGCAGCACGATGGAGGGAGCTGTGTAGCACGATGGAGGGGGCTGTGCAGCTTGATGGAGTGAGCTGTGCAGCACGATGGAGGGTGCTGTGCAGCACGATGGAGGGAGCTGTGCAGCACGATGTGGGGAGCTGTGCAGCACGATGGAATGAGCTGTGCTGCACGATGGAGGGAACTGTGCAGCTTGATGGTGGGGGCTGTGCAGCACGATGGTTGGGAGCTGTACAGCACGATGGAGGGAGATGTGCAGCACAATGCAGGGAGCTGTGCAGCACGATGGAGGGAGCTGTGCAGCACAATGGAGGGAGCTGTGCAGCACGATGGAGGGGGCTGTGCAGTATGATGGAGAGAGCTGCGCAGCACGATGGAGGGAGCTGTGCAGCATGAGTGTGGGAGTTGTGCAGCACGATGGAGGGAACTGTGCAGCACGATGGAGGGAGCTGTGCAGCATGAGTGTGGGAGTTGTGCAGCACGATGGAGGGAACTGTGCAGCTTGATGGAGGGAGCTGTGCAGCACGATGGAGGGAGCTGTGCATCACGATGGAGGGGGCTGTGCAGTATGATGGAGAGAGCTGCGCAGCACGATGGAGGGAGCTGTGCAGCATGAGTGTGGGAGTTGTGCAGCACGATGGAGGGAACTGTGCAGCACGATGGAGGGAGCTGTGCAGCATGAGTGTGGGAGTTGTGCAGCAGGATGTTGGGAGCTGTGCAGCATGATGGAGGGAGCTGTGCAGCATGATGGAGGGAGCTGAAGCACGATGGTGGGAGCTGTGCAGCATGATTGTGGGAGTCGTGCAGCAGGATGTTGGGAGCTGTGCAGCACGATGGAGGGAGCTGTGCAGCATGATGGAGGGAGCTGTGCAGCACGATGGAGGGAACTGTGCAGCACGATGGAGGGAATTGTGCAGCACAATGGATGGCGCTGAGCAACATGATGGAGGGAGCTGTGCAGCACGATGGAGGGAGCTGAGCGACATGATGGAGGGAGCTGTGCAGCATGATGTTGGGAGCTATGAAACATGATGGAGGGAGCTGTGCAGCACGATGGAGGGAGCTGTGCAGCACGATGGAGGAAACTGTGCAGCATGATGGAGGGAGTTGTGCAGCACGATGGATGGAGCTGTGCAGCATGATGTTGGGAGCTGTGAAACATGATGGAGGGAGCTGTGCAGCATGAGGGTGGGAGCTGTGCAGCAAGATTGTGGGGGTTGCGCTGCATGATGGAGTGAGCTGTGCAGCATGATGGAGAGAGCTGCGCAGCACGATGGAGGGAGCTGTGCAGCATGAGTGTGGGAGCTGTGCAGCACGATGGAGGGAACTGTGCAGCACGATGGAGGGAGCTGTGCAGCACGATGTAGGGAGCTGTGCAGCACGATGGAGGGGGCTGTGCAGCATGATGGAGGGAGCTGAAGCACGATGGAGGGAGCTGTGCATCATGATTGTGGGAGTCGTGCAGCAGGATGTTGGGAGCTGTGCAACATGATGGAGGGAGCTGTGCAGCACGATGGAGGGAACTGTGCAGCATGACGGTGGAGGCTGTGCAGCACGATGGAGGGAGATGTGCAGCACAATGCAGGGAGCTGTGCCGCACGATGGAGGGAGCTGTGCAGCACGATGGAGGGAGCTCTGCACCACAATCGAGGGAACTGTGCAGCACGATGGAGGGAACTGTGCAGTATGATGGAGGGGGCTATGCAGCACAATCAAGGGAACTGTGCAGCACGATGGAGGGAACTGTGCCCTATGATGGAGTGAGCTGTGCAATATGATGGAGGGGGCTGTGCAACATGATGGAGGGAACTGTGCAGCATGACGGAAGGTGCTGTGCAGCACAATTGAGGGAACTGTGCAGCACAATGGAGGGTACTGGTCAGTATGATAGAGGGGGCTGTGCAACATGGTGGAGGGAGTTGTGCAGCACGATAGAGGGAACTGTGCAGCACGATGGAGCGACCTGTGCAGTACAATGGAGGGAGCTGTGCAGCATGATGGAGGGAACTGACTACATTGGTGAAGTTGAGGAGGAAGGAAGAAATTTGGAGTCTCAATCCAAGATGGCTAGTAGGAATTTTTGGGTCATTGGACAAGGTGGACTTCCAGGTAGTGCCAGATATAAAAGGATGAGAAGATTCAGGGGAGGAACCTGATGACCAATCTGAGACTCAAAGCGTTCAGCACAAACTGAGCTGTCTTCCCAGGTCTTATGAAAAACAATCCGTAAATGGAGATGTGATCTTACCAGTGTCATGGGAGCCAGTATCTGTTTGATGTCCAAACCATACACTACACGTCTGAGTGAGACGGAGCCCTACAACAGGCAGCTATGTTAATCATACCCTTGCAGAGTGCGGTTCACAACATATCATTGTGTTGTGAAATGCACACAATGTACAAGTAGATGGGAAGCAAATGCTGGTCCCAAGCGACGTCAACTAGGTCACTGGTCCTTGCAAATTGCAGGTAGACATCTCTTTGAAACAGAAGCAATCCCAAAGGACCTTGAAGAGGCTCCTGCAGGCCACAACACACATTGTGGGGTGCACAGGAGCACAAAACTGATTCCCCCTCCAGCTGAATTGTAAGTAGAATTTAGATGCTCTTTTGTACAGTGATACCTTTCGTGAGTGATGTAAGTCTGGGAGGAGAAGGGTTCAGGACTCATGTAGTAAGTACCCTCTCCTAGCGTCTATTTACAAAATGACAAGTGATGCATTAATTCAACTAAGGTCCAATGTCAAAGCACCAACATAAGTCATTGAGTAACCATTCTTGTCTCATGTACCACTCTATGGAGGAAGTGGGTTAAGCCATCATTTGTACACCATTTATCTTCAATATCCTTTCTCCAAGTTGAGTAAGCCACAGTGTCAGCACAGACTGAGCTTGTGCCAGAACACTGTGACCAAACTATACCAGCTGCTGGAGAGGATCTAAGGAGTGGTGCCATTGAACTATTTCCCCAGTTCATCTTTACCCTCTGTCTATAACATCAGGATCTTTTTGAGATTAGATTAGATTCCCGACAGTGTGGAAACAGGTCATTTTTGTCTGTCTGTCTGTATGTGTGTAGGGGACATTTGGATGGAGTCAGTCTTAACGAGTAAAGTTATATGTTGACAGTTCATCGTTGGTTACTTGTGGTCAGAATCTGTGTGTAATAAATTGGAATTCTTGGTTATTACAGAAATCTGGTGCATGTGTCTGTAAACTTGGACCTATCAGTCAGGTCAATTTGAGACTGTGGCCAGGTGTCCAACAGCAGAAATGGTTAAGAGCTACAATAAAGCATGCTGGGAATTTTGGTCAAGCTAAGTTAAACTCTGACCCCGGTTAAAGGACATCTTGTGTTGAGCAAAAAAGGCAAGATGGACTCTAGACATACTAGCGCCATTATTACTTTATGTGGATGGTGGTATGTAACTGTTAGTGGCTTTGTGTAAACATTTGGTTGATTTGTTTTACCAGTTAATCTCATTGGCTGACATAGAACAATGTGATCAAGATTTGGTCAATTCTTGGCTGAGTGGCAGCAAGGTCTCTCGAAAAGGAGCATTTTTTTGAGACAAGTGAGTGGAACGAAGGATTTTCAGGAGGAGACTTCAAAACCAATTTTTGAGAATCACATGTTCTGACATAATCTTCAGAGAAGACAAAGAACCATGAGGCAAAATCTATGCCGAGAGCAAAGTTGGCCATTTCACTCAAATCAGGGTATTATCTGTTTCAAGCCAAACTTATAGAGTTAAAGTTAGAGTAAGAGTTAATTGTGAATTAAATCACATGAGGTTAAATGACGTGAGTTAAAATTGAAGTCGTTAGGTGAAGCAATAGGTAAATGTTGCCACAAATATATGTTTTATATTGAATATTGACACTTAAAGTGTTAAATAAAGGAGGGCTTGTTTAACTAAAGTCGGAGTCAGTTCCCTGCCTTTTGCCTGTCACACAAGTTCACTAATGGTTCACTGGTTCACTAATATTCTTCAGGGAAGGTAACTGCCTTCCTTACATGGTCTGGCTTACATGTGACCCACAGGAATGTGGTTGACTCTCACAACAAATGGTGGTCTAGCGAGCGATACCCTCACCCCATGAATGAAAGCAAAAGGAAAGAATACCTGGATAAAAGGTTTGAGTATTCCTTTTCAGATAACAGGACTTTGTGTACTTTGATAAAAATCCTTTACTTGTGTGACAAAATCTGGAAATAATGGGGCTTAATTTCCAGCATATTGTCCCAGTGAGATGTAACAACAAATATAAAACTTTGAACTTTCCTGTGTTGTTCATGCCTGTCTATCTGTATGAAGTCATAAAGGCCACTCCGGGTTTAAATATGTGAATAAATAATATACCTAGTTTAATCATTCAGACCCAATAACTTGATCCAAAAGCAAAATGGTTCTTTATTAAGCTTTATACATATTGTGTTAGCAAGCAGTCCTGTGCACACTGTACAAATCACATCCCCTTATCCCCTTTACTGGCATCTACTGTCCAATTAATGTCCGAGGAGTTGGGATCCCCTATAATAGTCATTCTTTCTGTTCATTTTTTAATTGTTCTCCCATCTTCCCAATATTAGATGGTCTGTAAACTATATCTTTTCGTCCTGATTGTTCTTTCACTACCTTTTAATTTTCTCCAAATGGATTCTATTTTGTTCTTACTGATTATCATAATCTTTTGTACTGTCATTATGTTCTCTCTCTGAGCAGTCCATCCACATCCGCCTTCCCTTTCTCCCCATCTAAAATAAATCCCTGACACACTTTAAAATCAACAAGTAACAATTTATTTATCTAACTCTAACAGTGAACAAGTTAACTATACTATTAACAAACTGAATAAATCCCTTCTAACTAATACCTATTCGCAAATAAAACAAGATTCTGTACAGTATGCTGTTCCATAAAAATAACAAGTCCCACTTATATCCAAAAAAATAGAATTTAGTCTCTCGAAATTACAGCCAGGTTATGTGTCTTCCAGAATGTCCTGTGCCTTCTTCCATCTGTTCTTTTATCAGGAATGTCTTCTCCACCACGAGTATCATTATTAATTAGATGGTGCTTTCTCTAATAAATAGATGAGGCAGTGAGAGCCAGTGATACTCTCTTGAGAGCTGAGAGCTGTTAGCTCTGGCAGTTGGCAGTTAGCTCTGGGATTTTTGTCCCCTTCTTTTATACCCATGATGACATAATAATATTTCTTACATAGGATCGGTCCTATGATGTCAAAACCATCAGATTTAAATTTAATAGGTTTTTGGTAGCTAAGTGCCTGGTTCAAATTGTTATCTTAGTAAAAACTCATGCTTGGCCTGCAAACTGTATGGAGAAAGTGAGGACTGCAGATGCTGGAGATCAGAGCTGAAAATGTGTTGCTGGAAAAGCGCAGCAGATCAGGCAGCATCCAAGGAACAGGAGAATCGACGTTTCGGGCATAAGCCCTTCTTCAGGAATGAGGAAAGTGTGCCAAGCAGGCTAAGATAAAAGGTAGGTAGGAGGGACTTGGGGGAGGAGCGTTGGAAATGCGATAGGTGGAAGGAGGTTTAGGTGAGGGTGATAAGGTGAGGGTGATAGGCCGGAGTGGGGGTGGGACCGGAGAGGTCAGAAAGAAGATTGCAGGTTAGGAAGGTGGTGCTGAGTTCGAGGGTTGGGACTGAGACAAGGTGAGGGGAAAGGAAATGAGGAAACTGGAGAAATCTGAGTTCATCCCTTGTGATTGGAGGGTTCCTAGACAGAAAATGAGGCGCTCTTCCTCCAGCTGTCGTGTTTCTATGGTTTGGCAATGGAGGAGTCCTGGGTGGAGTGGGAAGGGGAGTTGAAGTGTTGAGCCACGGAGTGGTTGGGTTGGTTGGTTGGTCCAGGTGTCCCAGAGGTGTTCTCCGAAACATTCCGCAAGTAGGCGGCCTGTCTCCCCAATATAGAGGAGGCCACATCGGGTGCAGCGGATGCAGTAAATGATGTGTGTGGAGGTGCAGGTGAATTTGTGGTGGATATGGAAGGATCCCTTGGGGCCTTGGAGGGAAGTGAGGGGTGAGGTGTGGGCGCAAGTTTTTCATTTCTTGCGGTTGCAGGGAAAGGTGCCGGGAGGGGAGGTTGGGTTGGTGGGGGGTGTGGACCTGATGAGAGAGTCACAGAGGGATTGGTCTTTTCAGAACGCTGATAGGGGAGGGGAGGGAAATATATCCCTGGTGGTGGGGTCCGTTTGGAGGTGGCGGAAATGACGACGGATGATACGATGTATATGGAGGTTTGTGGGGGTAGGTGAGGACCAGTGGGATTCTGTCCTGGTGGCGATTGGAGGGGCAGGGCTCAAGGGCAGAGGAGCGGGAAGTGGAGGAGATGTGGTGGAGGGTATCGTCGATCACGTCTGGGGGGAAATTGCGGTCTTTGAAGAAGGAGGCCATCTGGGTTGTTCGGTATTGGAACTGGTCCTCCTGGGAGCAGATGCGGTGGAAACGAAGGAATTGGGAATATGGGATGGTGTTTTTACAGGGGGCAGGGTGAGAGGAGGTGTAGTCTAGGTAGCTGTGGGAGTCGGTCGGTTTATAGTAAATGTCCGTGTGATTCGGTCGCCTGAGATAGAAATGGAGAGGTCTAGGAAGGGGACGGGGGAGTCTGAGACGGTCCAGGTAAACTTGAGGTCGGGGTGGAAGGTGTTAGTAAAGTGGATGAACTGTTCAACCTCCTCGTGGGAGCACAAGGCAGCGCCGATACAGTCATCGATGTAGCGGAGGAAAAGGTGGGGGGTGGTGCCAGTATAGCTGCGGAAGATGGATTGTTCCACATATCCTACGAAGAGGCAGGCTTAGCTGGGGCCCATGCGGGTGTATGGCCTTTTGGTACAAATGTTTCAGTTCAGGCTCTCTATGTACTGGCAAACTCAAGCTGCTGCTCACAGGCTTACATTTTAAAATCTCTAAACGCAGAAAAAAACACCATCTTTTAAAGGAATCATGAAACTCTAGCATTTTACAATTTTACAAACACCAAATTCTAACTTCCTGTCTCTCATTCTACAATTACTCTACCCAACTTCACAACAATAGCAAAGGCCTTTTTCCCAGGGTAGGGGAGTCCAAAGCTCGAGGGGAATAGGTTTGAGGTGAGAGGGGAAATATTAAAAAGGGACCCAATAGGCAACCTTTCCACACAGCGGGTGGTGCATGTATGGAATGAGCTGCCCGAGGAAGTGGTAGAGGCAGGTACAATTACAGCATTTAAAAGACATTTGGACAGGTACATGGATGGGAAAGATTTTGAGGGATATGGGCCAAAAGTATGCAAATGGAATTACTTCAGTTTCGGAAACCTGGTCAGCGTGGATGAGTTGGACTGGTGGGTCAGTTTCTGTGCTGTATGACTCTAAGCTCATCTGACTTCAGTAATTAGAGTATTTCCCATGACCTAGTTGAGAATGCACTATCTTTATTGTGCCTGCCTCATTATATATGGCTGATCTAGCAGAAATAATCATTGGTGCTCGAAGAGCTTCACTTTTGACAATACTCCAACCTAATTCTCTGAGTAATCCACTGAAACATTCTGTAGTTTTGCCAGCAGCTGTATACAACAGTCTGATCAGCTGTAAGCCTTCTATATAGTTGTCAGGCTGGTTTCTTTTTGTCAGTTATAAAGTTGTACTGAACTTTACTTCAGGTTGTCACTGACTTGTGGGTCTTTAATGTGGTGAAGATGTGAAAATATATTGTTCTTTTGAATGTCTGAATCAATTTGCTCTTTCACATTTGTCCACATATCTATACGACTGGATTTAGATTTAGGAATCGCAGATTACCCAAAATGCAAGAATTCCTTAGTGACTTCCAGTAATTTTATTAAAGTTATTAAGAAACAACATTTTAGATAGAATACATCATCTAAGTGGTCAGAAAAAACACCCAACCTCTAAAGTTGAGAACAATTTGTTGGTTCAAGAATAGATGGATTGATTCTAGAAACAAAGAGATGTTGGTCTCCAAAAATAATGGTGACAGTCTCTTCAAAACTCATTCTGCACAGATAGATGAAGCTCCTTTATCAGTCCAACTCATCCATAATCCACAACCACCTGATGAAGGAGCAGTGCTTCGAAAGCTAATGTTTCCAAATAAACCTGTTGGACTATAACCTGGTGTTGTGTGACTTTTAACTTTGTTTCAGTGCTTGTGCTATGAAGACACGCTTGGGAAGAACAATGGCCTTCACTATTTCTCAGCTCAGCATGCAGCTATGATGTCTATTTTTCTAATATTCAATAAATTTCTTAAGATTTGTTGAAGTTATACATGCTGATGTTTTTTAACCCAATCCTCAATTCTCCAGTATCAGTTTTCCCCAAGTGTACAAGGTGGGTTGACACGTTGCAGGATATTTGTCATAACAGTTTTAAATGGAGCAGGAAATAAAAGCAACTCTTCTTATGTATAATTATAATCTTTTGAGCATACTTGAACTTTTTTTACTCAGTGAGATCCAATCGCGTTTTTTGCTTCATGAAATGGATTTTATTGGCATAAGATAGATTTTACTGGCATTAAAAACTGAAAAGCATCTCAATTGCAGATTCCTAACCATGCTGTGCCTGATGTGCATGAATTAGTTGAAACTTACATTTTGTGCTTGCAGAATAATTATACAGAATGACTTTAACACTTTGTTTGGGTTCTGAATGTTTATATTGACTTTAGGTTATGTATCTTCCAATTTGCCTGAGATGTTGGTGTATTGGCAAATGAATGAGTGCATTATAACATACTTTGAAGCCAAACTTGAATGTCACTCCCATGGAAGAAATTCTTGATGTTCTCCTGACTGAGAAAGCAGTGCAAAATCAGGGGTAGGTGGTCCCTCAAACCATTATGGGTCACTCTGTCATAGATTTATTGAACTGTACAACATGGAAACAAACCCTTTGGTCCAACTTGTCAATGCCGACCAGATATTCTAAATTAATCTTGTCCTATTTGCCACCATTTGGCCCATATCCCTCTGTACTCTTCTTATTCATGTACCCATCCAGTCGCCTTTTAAATATTGTAATTGTACCAGGCTCCACCACTTCCTCTGGCAGCTCATTCCATACACGCAGCATTCTCTGTATGAAAAAGTTGCCCCTTAGGTCCCTTTTAAATCATGCAGCTCTTACCTCAAACCTATGGCCTCTAATGTTGGATTCCCCTACCCTGGGGAAAAGATCTTGGCCATTCACCCTATCCATGTCCCTCATGATTTTATAATCTTTTATGAGGTCACCCCCCAGCCTCTGATGCTCCAGGGAAAATAGTCCCAGCCTAGTCAGCCTCTCCCTTTAGCTCAAACCTTTCAACCCAGGCAAAATTCATGTAAATCTTTTCTGCACCCTTTCAAGTTTAACAGGGAGACCACAACGGAACACAGTATTCCAAAAGTAGCCTCTATGAATGTCTTTACAACTGCAACATGATATCCCAACTCCTATACTGTATGCAGTGACCAATAAAGTTGAGAATGTGTTGCTGGAAAAACACAGCAGGTCAGGCAGCATCCGAGGAGCTGGAAAATCGACATTTCAGGCCGGAGCCCTTCATCAGGATTCGTGATGAAGGGCTTCGGCCCAAAACATCGATTTTCCTGCTCCTCAGATGCTGCCTGACCTGCTGTGCTTTTCCAGCAACACATTCTAAACTCTGATCTCCAGCATCTGCAGTCGTCACTTTCCCCACAGTGACCAGTAAAGGCAAGCATGCCAAATGCCTTAATCACTATCCTGTCTACCTGTAACTCCACCTTCAAGGATCTATGAACCATTCTGCCATGGCCAGTGTGAGAGATTGTCATAGAGGTTGTGTCTTCCCATATGGCACTGGTCATTCAGTGACAGCCTCTACTGTCCCATTGAGTAGCTGTTTTGCTCAGAGAAATCGCATACTAGAGAGTTATCACAAGATGCTGGGTCACCTATACTCGATCAGGGGAAAGAAATACTTTCAGCATTGCAATCAGTTTGCAAGAATGCAGTCATACTTTAAGTATGTTATGTGATGAGTAAAGAAGCAGTAATTGTTGCTGAACCATGAGCTTGTCTCAAAAGGCAAAGCTACACTTTTAACACAAAATGCTAGTTTAGAAAGAGTTAAAGTAGCAGGAGATTGTATTCGCCTCAGAGTGCCTGATGCTATTTCTGTAAATGTCAACACATCATCGGAGATTAGATACTTACTCCAAATGAAGTCTTGTCATTAAACACTTGTCTCGTGTGTAAACTACACCTCAATTTTAAGCCGTTTTTTAAAAATACCTTCATGGTGTTACATGTGTCTGTCCCACCCTGTCTCTGTAATCTCCTCCAACCCCCAAGCCTTTGAAATACCCTTTTGTCTACTGAGAATCTTCAATTTTAATTGCTCAACTAATGGTGACCCTAAACCCCTAGTTCTGACATTCCTTCCCTCCACCTCCCTACCATTCCCTCCTGCATTACACTCCTTAAAAGCTTTTGGTCATCTGTGTTAATATCTGAACATGTTTCACAGACATATTTTGTTTCATTGTGATGTAGTGAAGGGGTGTATCACTTTAAAGATACAAGGTTTTAACTATTACAGACACTACAAAGCAGAAGATATAGAAACACAAGGAACAGGAGTAGGCCATTCAGCCCATCAAGCCTGATCCACTATTCAATTAGATCATGGCTAAAATCATCTACCTCAACACCATTTTCCCACATAATTTCCATATGGTGCTATCTTGTAATGCTTTGAATATCTAGAGATCTGTAAATTTCTGTCTTGAACTTCCACTGTCCTCTGGAGCAGCGGATTTCATCACTTTCTGAAGGAAAACGTTTGTATTTATCTAACTCCTAATTTCCTATCTCTTCTTTTGAGTTTATGTCCCTGGGTTTTAGACTCACCACACCAGGGAAAACATATTATAATATATTCACTTTGTCAGGCCCTGACAGAATTTTGTAACTTTCAGTGAGATCACCCTTCATTCTTCAAAACCCTGAAGAATCCATATGAAATATAAGCTGACAAAGTCCATTTGGACTCTCAAGCCTGCCCTGCCATTCAGTAAAATCATTGCTGATCTTTTTCTGTTTCAAATTCCACATTCTCATCTACTCCTTAGGAACCTTTGATTCCCTTGCCATACAAGGATAATGGTAAGATTCCTGGGAGTGTGGATGAGCAGAGAGATCTCAGTGTCCATGTGCATAGAACCCTTAAAGTTGCCACCCAGGTTGATAGGGTTGTTAAGAAGACGTACAGTGTGTTAGTTTTATTGATGGAGGGATTGCGTTTCGGAGCCATGAGGTCACGTTGCAGCTGTACAAAACTCTGGTCGCCGCATTATAGGAAGGGTGTGAAAGCTTTGGAAAGGTTTCAGAGGCGATTTACTAGGATGTTGCCAGTTATAGAGGGAAGGTCTTATGAGGAAAGGCTGAGGGACATGAGGCTGTTTTCATTAGAGAGAAGAAATTTAACAGGTGACTTGATAGATTTTGATTCATTCATGAAATGCTGGTGTCATTGGCTAGACCAACATTTAATGACCATCCCTAATTGCCCAGAAGGCAGTTAAGTGTCAACAACATCGTTGTGAGCCAGCCAGGTAAAGGTGGCAGCTTCCTTTCATAAAGGACATTAGTGAACCAGGTGGGCTTTTCCAACAATTGACAATGGGTTCATGGTCATCATTAGACTCTTAATTCCGGATCTTTATTGAATTCAAATTCCACCATCTGTCATTTGATTTGATTTGATTTATTATTGTCACACGTACTGAGATACAATGAAAATTATTGTTTTGCATGCTATTCAGACCAATCATACCTTACATAAGTACATCAGGGTAATAGAACAGAATGCAGAATATAGTCATACAGAAGGTGCAGAGAAGGATCAATTCTAATATATGAGAGGTCCATTGATAATAGTGGGGAAGAAGCTGTTTTTAAATCTGTTGGTATGTGTTTTCAAACTCACGTTTCATTTGCCAGATGGAAGAGGCTGGAAGAGAATATAATTGGGATGGGAGGGGTCCTAGATTAAGTTGGTAGCTTTCTCAAGGTAGTGGGAAATGTAGAGGGAGTCAGTGGAAGGAAAGCTGATTTTTATGATGGACTGGGCTGTGTTCACAACTCTCTGCAATTCTCGCGGTGTTCGGCAGAGCAGTTGCCAGATCAAGCTGTGATGCATCTAAATAGGATGCTTTCTGTGGGTCATTGTGGATATGCTGAATTTCCTTAACCTTCTGAGGAAGTAGAGGCATTGATGTGTTTTCTTGACTGTAATATCGACATGGATGGATCGTTGGTGATATCTACTTCTAGGAACTTGAAGCTCTCGACTACCTTAACCTCAGCATCATTGTTACAGACAGAGACATGTCCTCCATTCTGCTTCCTGAAGTTCAATGACTTGTGGGATTTGAACCCAGGTGCCCAAGGTTAATAGTTGTATGTTATTTTCTTTAATGTTTTTGTTAACAATTTTAGTTAACCACCGATGGTTGGTCCAACATTTAGATTTTGTTTTGTATTAGGAGTTCACTTATTCTGAAATATCCCCTTAGATGTCTATTTCTGTTTATTTATCCCATATCCTCATATGTCAGTTTATATCAGCTATCCAAGCTTTCATGTCCACTTAATTGCCCTTATTCAGGTTTAAAATGCTAACTTAGCACCCATGATTTGGAGATGCTGGTGTTGGACTGGGTGTACAAAGTTAAAAATCACACAACACCAGGTTATAGTCCAGCAGGTTTAATTGGAAGCACTATCTTTCGGAGCGACGCTCCTTCATCAAGTGGTTGTGGAGTACACAATTGTAAGACACAGAATTTATAACAAAAGTTTACTGTGTGATGTAACTGAAATTATACATTGAAAAATAGCTTGATTTTTTGTTGTGTCTTTCATCTGTTCGAATACCATGATAGTTTCACTTCTTTCATGTGTAAATCACAAAACGTTTTTTAAAAGTTACATTTTCAGGTTAACTGTAACACTTGGTGTTAGCCAGACAATATGTCGAAGGTGTTAGCCTCTGTGTTCTCTGTCTATGCCATAATGTTTAGACTGATTCTAATCTAAAAAGTGAGATAACATAGTCTTACATGAATTCATGCAGTTTTTGAGCAAGTATAATGTAACTTTGCAAATTCACCTCACAAACATATATGTATGTCTGTGGATGTGGGTCCTTGTGTGTGTCAGTCTCTGTCTGGGGTGGGAGTTTGAGTGTGAGAGAGAGTGTACGTGTGTGTGTATGTGAGTGTAGAGTGTCTTAAGTCTGTGAGTGGGTGTATGTGTGTGGGAGTGTGTGTCTGTAGGAGTGTGTGTGTGTGTGTCTGGGGTGGGGGGTTGTGAGTATCTGTGAGAGAGAGTGTATATCTGTGTGCATGAGTGTAGAGTGGTCTAAGTCTGTGAGAGGATGCATGTGAGAGTGTGTGCGTCCGTAAGGGTGTGTGTGAGTCTCTGTGTGCGTGTCTGTGTATACGTGTGTCCCTGTGTATACGTGTGTCCATGTGTGTGTGTGTGTATGTGTGTGTGTGTGAGAGTGCTTGTGTGTGTGTATAGTGCAATGGTGGTCACCTGTAATGTGACATGAACCCAAGGTCCCGGTTGAGGCCCTCCCTATGGGTACCGAACTTAGCTATCAGCCTCTGCTCGGCCACTTTCCTCTGCTGCCTGTCCCGAAGTCCACCTTGGGAGGATGGTCACCTAAAGGTCCGCGGTCGAATGTCCTGGACCACTGTAGTGTTCCCCAACTGGGAGGGAACCCTCCTGTCTGTTGATTGTTGTGCGGTGCCCATTCATCCGTTGCCGTAGCCTTTGCTCGGTTTCCCCAATGTACCATGCCTCAGGGCATCCTTGTCTGCAACATATAAGATAGACAATGTTGGCTGTGTCACATGAGTACCTGCCACGTACATGGTGGGAGGTGTCCCCATGTGTAACGGTAGTATCCATGTCCACACTCTGACACGTCTTGCAGCGCCTACCATGACAGGGTTGTATGGAGTTGTCCTGAAAGCCAGGCAGCTTGCTACGAACAATGATCTGTTTGAGGTTAGCACCAGTCTTCTCACTTTCAAACTGAATATAAAACTCAATCATATGGTGGTCACTACCAACTAGAGATGCCTTTACTCTCAGGTCATTCATTCATGCTGTAGTCACATTACACAATACCAAGTCTAATAAAATCTGCTCTCGAGCTGGTTGCAAAACATGCTACTCTAAGAGCTATCTCAAAAGCATTCTAAGAACTCCTCAACAAGGCACCTACATTTTTGCAGTTTATATTTAAATTAAAGTCACCTGTGATTATTGCCATTCCTTTAACATGAGCTTGTAAAGAACCAAAGCTGGAACCCTGAATGTCAGAACCCCAAATACTTTTACCTTGTAATTCCAAAGATGAGGTAAAAACAATGACTGCAGATGCTGGAAACCAGATTCTAGATTAGAGTGGTGCTGGAAAAGCACAGCAGGTCAGGCAGCATCCGAGGAGCAGTAAAATCGACGTTTCGGGCAAAAAGCCCATTCCTGATGAAGGGCTTTTGCCTGAAACGTCGATTGTCCTGCTCCTTGAATGCTGCCTGACCTGCTGTGCTTTTCCAGCACCACTCTAATCTAGAATTCCAAAGATGAGTCTTTTAAAAGAGGTTTGAAATGGCTAAATATTGCAGTGAATATAAATTAAGCGCTTGGTTAGAGGAAGAGAATGATGGAATGTAATAACTCACTTCAAAGAACTGTCCAACAGACTGGATAATGATCTTTTGTGACCACAAAGATAATGAGAAGCTGATGACACCAAACGCCTCCACCCCTACCCCCGCCAAATCAGTCCACTCAACAGAAAGCCATAAACGTTTGATTATACCCCAAATTGCAGGCACATTTTGCGTTTTCTTCTTGGAAGAATACAGGGATTTCAACTTTACTTGAATGTATTAGCGGGGTGGAATACTGCCACGTATACCATCCAAGATTTGAGTATTACAGTGCTGTGAGGATGGATAATATTTTCCAGAATGCATTTCATACAATGCCACAGAAGAGGAACCTGGGGTGCAGGTACATAATGCTTTGAGCTTTGAGTCACATTTCCACAGGGTGATTGAAAAGGACTCACCTTCATCGCTCAGTCCTTTAAGTATAGGAGTTGGGAAGTCATGTTGAGGTTGTACAGGACATTGGTGAGGCCTCTTCCGGAGTAGTGTCCAGTTCTGTTCACCCAGTTATGGGAAGGATACTATTAAGCTGGAGAGAGTTCAGAAGAGATTTCCCAGGATGTTGCTGGGTATGGAAGATTTGAGTTATAAAGAAAGGTTGGTTAGGCTGGGACTTTTTTTCATTGGAGAGTAGGAGGTTGTGAGGCGACCTTGTAAAGGCTTTAAAATAATGACAGGTATAGATAGAGTTAATGGTAGTTGTCTTTTCCTAGGATGGGGGATTTTAAGACAAGGGGGCACACTTTTAAAGTGAGAGGAGAATATGGAATGAACTTCCAGAGGAAGTAATGGATGTTGGTACAATTACAATTTTTAAAAGTACATGAATGGGAAAGACTGGGTGGATATGGGCCAGGACCAGGCAACTGGGACTAGTTTAGTTTAGGATTATGTTCGACATGAACTGTTTGGATCGAAGGGTCTGTTTCCATCCTGTATGACTCGAAGACTCCGTGACAGACTTGGGAAGAAAGTTGCAGGTCATGGTATAAAAAGGACAGTGGCAACATGGACACAAAATTGGCTTACTGATAGGAAACAGTGGGTATTTATCAGACTGGAGGAAAAGTTGTAGTGGTTTAGTATTGGGCCCTTGCTTTTCCTGACATATATTAATGATCTAGATCTTGGAATGTGGAGGAAAATCTCAAAGTTTGCAGATTACACAGAACTTGAAAAAATTGTAAACTGTGAGGAGTACAATGTAGAACTCCAAAAAGACATTGAGATGTTGGAGTGGGCAGATAGTGCAAATGAGGCTCAAGTTTGAGGTGGTGCACTTTGGTAGAAAGGACATAGGGAGTTCAATTCTCAAGGGATGTGGGAACAGAGAGACCTGGGTGTATCTCTGATGGTGGCAGTCAATAAATAAGACAGAATACAACAGCAAGGCAGTGATGCTGAACTTGAACACAATCCTTGTTAGACCTCAGCTGGAGTATAGTGTCCAGGTATGGGTGCCACATTATAGGAAAGGTGTGAATGCTTTGCACAGAGTGCAGAAGCAGTTTACAAAAATTGTTCCAGGAATGAGGATAGACTGAAGCAGTTGGAACTATTCTCCTTGGAGAGAAGAAGTTAATAAGTGATTTGATTGAGGTTTGCAAAATCTTGAGTGAACTGGAACAAAAGTGATGTGAGAAAAAGAAATCTACTCAGTAAGTAGTTAGGGTGATGAACACGTTGCCTGGAAATATGGTGGAGGCAGTTTCAACTGAGACATTCAGGAGGGGCATTGGGAGATTATATTGGATAGAAATATGTGGAAGGGTATGGGAAAAAGGCGGGAAATTAGCACTTGCTAATAATGTTAGTGTGAGCTGTGCAGGCATAGGCTGAATGGCCTCTTTCTGTGTAATAACAGTACAGTGATTCTTTAAAGACCACAGTCAAAGGAATGTTAATTCTCTCACTCTGAATGCTGGAAATTAGTGGTAAGGAAAGATAACAGAGGACTCAGTCTAACCCTGAGAACTGGAATTCCATCATGGTTGAAAGGCCTCAGAACTACAGAGTTCTTAAGGGATCTGCAAAATTTAAGGACTATAAAGCTGACTGTTCACTGAACAACATCAAAGCTACTGATCACCTCCACTGCAACAGCCGTAATGTTCAACTGTCTGCTCTCTGTGAACAATTCAGAGATTGATCCGTATTTTTGTTTCAGACATTTACTATTTGGGACTCGTATATTTTTTCTAATCTGTGTGTACATGAGTTCCATGACTAATTCTTCTTTCATTTTGTCATTAATAAACTCACTTGTTGTTAATTCAAGTAAGCCGGGCTAAATTAATACTTTTTTTGAAAAAAGAAAGTTCATTTGGAGCTGGAAGGGAGGAAAGGCATCCTTTAAATGATAAATTTTGTTGCAAACAAATTCAAATTAAACTCACTCTTTTGCTTAGCGGTATGTGGGACTGGGAGTGATCCTGAGAGTACTGCTTTTGAATTCCTGATTTTTCATCTCCTACCTAGGACTCAAAAGTCTGTGTTCAATACCTCATTGCACTGGTATCAATGTGGAGCGTGACATCTGGCGGTTCACCTTCACCCAGAAACATGTCCTGCAGCCATGCAAAGTTGTTCTTCATGTTTGCCTAGGACACATGGTTCCTCCGTGATGTCCAACACACCACGGGCTGTGCCTTCACTTGGGTGAGCTGTCTTTGCAATTGCTTAACTAGACAGACTATTTATTAGAAATAAGATAAGAAATAACTCCACAGAGACCAGTAGCCCGTCACCCTTTATTTACATGTGGAGAGTCTTGACACTGATCCAGCTCCCTCAAAGCCATCTCTTAGAGTGAACAGAACCTCTGACACTCCTGCTTATATCTGCCAGCCAGGGCTCCCTGAGTGGACCAGGTTAACAGCCTCAATCAGGAAACTCATATTCTATGAAGTCCACCTAGCTGACCTCATTATAATCCTTCCAAATGGCGCAAACGTTTTACAAAATGTAAAGATAAACAAAGCTGCTGACTGGAAGAAAAATAGACAGTTGGAACATAAACCACTAAGAAAAATCCAGCTTTCTCTCGAATCTCTGAATTTCAATTTCAAGGCTGGATGTAATTATACTTAATGCTAAACCGAATGTAGACGCTTGGAGTAACGTAGATTAGCGTGCATACTTTCCAGTTCACAATGAAATCCAAATAAATGAATACATCTGTGAATAATTAGCAAATAATGATAACTAGAGAAATGGCAGTTCTAGATTAGAGTGGTGCTGTAAAAGCCTATTGATGCATAGAATCCCTGTTGTGTGGAAGCAGACCATTCGGTCCATCAAATCTACACCGACTCTCCAAAGATCATCCCAACCGGATCCCCCTATCCATGTAAGCATGCATTTCCATAATATCATAAGACATAGGAGCAGAAGTTAGGCCATTCAGCCCATCGAGTCTGCTCTGTCATTCAACCATGGCTGATATGTTTCTCAACTCCATTCTCTCACTTTCTCCCCATAACCCTTGATCCCCTCAATACTCAAGAACCTAGCTATCTCAGTCTTAAGTTAACTCAATGATCTGGCCTCCTCAGTCTTCTGTGGCAGTGAATTCCATAGATTCACCATTCTGACTGAAGAAGTTTCTCCTTATCTCTGTTTTAAAAGGTCTTCCCTTTACTCCTAGGCTGTGCCCTTGGGCCCTTGTCTCTGCTATCAATGGAAACATATTACCAACATCTGCTCTGTCTAGACTATTCAGTATCCTGTACGTTTCAATTAGTTCCCCATTCATCCTTCTAAACTCCATCGAGTATATACCTCAGATGTTCCTCATCTGTTAAATGTTTCATTCCTGGGACCATTCTCGTGAACCTTTTCTAAACATGCTCCTGGGCCAGTACATCCTTCCTGAGATATGGGACCCAAAACTGTGCACAATACCCCAAATGTGGTTTCATTAGAGCATTGTAGAGCCTCAGAATTACATCTCTGTTTTCATATTCAAGTCCTCTCAAAATAAATGCCATCATTGCATTTGCCTTCCTAACTACCTGCTTAACCTGCAAGTTTACCTTGAAACAATCCTGGACTAGAACCCCCAAGTCTCTTTGCACTTCAGATTTCTGAATATTCTCCCCATTTAGAAAATAGTCCGTGCCTTTATTCTTCCTACCAAATGTATGACCTCACACTTCCCCACATTGTACTCCATCTGCCACTTCTTTGTCCACTCTCCTAACCTGTCCCAATTGTTCTGCAGCCTCCCTAATGTTACCTATCCCTCTGCCTACATGCCACCCTTATTAATGCTCATTTCCTCAACATTTCCACAGTTTTTTTATTGTAAGATATGAGACCCAGACACAGCAATTCTACAGGCTTTTGTGCAGACTCTGCTGGAATAAATATTTTGTTAAACTTCTTCATTGGATCGGCAGATGGATTTTCAATTGATATTTTCTTCTTTTGTGCAAATAGCAGATTATGCTTCAGGGTTGTAGGGAGAAGTTACAATTTGTCTTGCAATCACTTTATTTTCACTTATTCAAAGATATCAAGACCTTAAATGAACAGTTTGCTGCAAATGTGTTTACAAAATACTTAAATAAATGTTTTGTTATACTACTGCTACACAATTGAGCCTAAGACAAGATTTTCTACTTAATTATCAGAAGAACATGAACTTGCTTTCAGAATTCAATAACAACATCAATTTTCTACAAGCCCAAAAAGTTGTTGACATAGCAGATACCTTGAAATACGCAGCCAGTAAAGCAGTATCTGTGGAGAGAGAAATAGAGTTAACCTTTCGAATTATTGGCCTTTCATCAAAACTAGCATTAATTTAACAAAAAACACCTCCGTTTAAAATCCTTGGCTTACCTCACCATCTCCACTTCTATCTTTTTATGCAACATATATCTTTTTGCCTACAAATTAGCACTTGTCAGCTTTTTGTCACATCCTTGTTCATCTCTTCTATTTCATAGAATCATAGAGTCCCGAAAATGCAGAAAGAGGCCATTCAGCCCCACCGCATCTGCACTGACCCTCCAAAGAACATCCCACCTAGATCCACCCATACCCATAACCTCACAATTTTCCATGGCTAATCCACCAAACCTACACATCCCTGGACACAATGGGTAATTTAGTATGGCCAATCCACCTAACCTAACCTGCAAATCTCTAGACTGTGGGAGAAAACTGGAGCACCCAGAGGAAACCCACTCAGACGTGGGGAGAATGTACAAACTCCACACAGTCCCCTGAGGATAGAAATGAACACAGTTCCCAGGTGCTGTGAGGCAGCAGTTCTAACCGCTGAGCAATTGTGCTACCCAATGCAATGACACAATCTTCAAAAAATTCTAATATGAACATTGATGATGTAACTACTGGTCATCAAATGATTCACTGCCTTGCCATTGGCTTGCATTGTAGTAGCATTTTTTATAAATTATAGAATCCCTAGAAATAGTCCATTCAGCCCATCAAATTCATACTGACCCTCCAAAGAGCATCCCATCCCCTTTCTATATAGCTGAAACCCTGCATTTCCCATGGCCAATCCACTTAACCTGCACATTTTTGCACTGTGGAAGGAAACCAGAGCACCTGGAGCAAACCCATGCAGGCATGGGGAGAATGTGCAAACTCTACACAGACAATCACCTGAGGGTGGAATTGAACCCGGGTCCCTGGTGCTGTTAGGGTGCAGTGCTAACTACTGAGCCAAATATCACTCAAAATACTTCCTAAAAAGATTCCATGCATCGTTTTCCCCAGGCACTTCAATGTCTCGGCACAAAATAAGGGATGAAACAAACTGTACCATTAAATAATATAATTATTTATATGTAAACATTTATTTATCAAATTGTCTTTTTCATCTTTTAATACCTCAAGGAACTTTGTTACTGAAGGCTTTATCATCTTCAGTAAACCTAGTCTTGCATGCATTATTTTAATGATTGCAATGTAATGTGAACTAAATTACACACAGTCCAAATGGTGGTGTCTAATTTCCCAGAGTACACTGACACAGCTCAGTGACATGTACTGATGCAATGCTTTTACCTTTCACCCGAAGCAGGAGAAATAATTCAGCAATTCATTTGAGACTGCCTCCAGCAACAGAAAGCTTAATTTAGTGGATGCCCCATTGTAGTGGCTTACAATGCTTTCCCATTTCATTAAAGTCCAATAGCTCTCAGGGAAACATTATTCCATTCATTCTCATGCAATAAAAATGAAGTCTGCAACATCAGTTCAAGAGCTGTTCAAGCAATATATGAGTTCCAACAGTACTGATGCTCAGAACAAAAAGATTTCTTTTTCATTATCACCACTGTATATATATATTTATCAGCCATGACTGACTGGCAGAACAGAGTTGATGGGCCAAATGGCTTAATTTCTGCTCCATGTCTTATGGTCTTATAACCCTTGTGTCTGCAACTTTTATCTCCTGTATGCTATGTGGTGTCCTGTTTGTATGTCTGTGACATTCCTGACTTTGAAAATGAGGTGCCCTCTTCCCAGAGAAGCTGTTGAAAGACTAGTTTACAGCTGTAATTATCTAGTCTTTGTCAGATTAACCTGGTCTTGTTTCTCTTAGATGTTGTCATCAGAGGAGGCTTGGATGAGAGGGATGAAACCAAAGTTTCACACCCCTGAGAGACACTGTCACCATGGTCTTCCACTGTGTACTCTGAGTTCTATTCCCTTGGACTATGCTTCCTTTAACTATCCTGAAACATGATCCCTGCATGCCACAGCCAAAAGCTACTGTGTACAAGTTGGAATAGGTACATTACCACATCATAATAATATATACTAGTGTGAAAATCCTTTGATCAACAATGGCTGGATCTTCAGTTATCAACTCCTCCTGTCTCTGCTGCCCCTTTGTTGCTTAGCCTTGAAATACTTCACTAGGAATGATGGAAGCCATTGTGATAAGGAGAGCTATTCAAACCACTGGAGCATAGGGGGGGATGTTTCATAAATTTTGAAGGGTTTTGCTACGATGAATAAGGAAATATTATTTCTTCTGCTTTACCCAGAGCCTCTGGGACTACCAAATCTCTAAAGTCAGAGATGGTTCTCATCCTTCCCCTGACTCTGCTCTGAAAGCTAGAGGAGAAAGTGAGGTCTGCAGACCCAAATCAGGAAATAGTGGAATGGCACATGTCTGTTCCCCTCCACCAAGTTTAGGTACAGTGAGGTTTAGCCTCAAGGTCTTTAATCATAAGAATGGTTGCCAAACCCTGGTAGGTGGAATGTAATTCCCTTCTTGGGAATGACCTAGCTGCCAAACAAATTGTTGGAATCCCAAAATGCCCAGGCCAGACAGGCACTACAAAAGGACCCTAAACGAGAAAGTAAAAGGGACTAAGCAAGGAAATTTAGAATATAACTAGTGCAAAAACAGGAACCATCAGCCCAACAAATCTCTGCCTGGCTCCTAGGGAAAGGAAGGGAGCACCTCAGGGTGAACTGATGTAGCGAGGTTGTGCAAAGAAATCTGGATGAGTTTCAGAGTCTCTGCAAGGGACAGTAGTATGCAGCACAAGATTAGGTGGGACTTGAGACAAAGCAAAAGTGAGGCAGACTTGAGACACAGCGAGAACAGAGGAAACTTGAGAACAGGAGTCTTGAGAAACCCTTGAGAATGAGCAGACTTGAAAATCAGCAAGAGTGGGACAGACTTGAGAAACGGCAAGAGTAGGAAGTTAAAGTCGGAGCCATGTCTGTGGTTGAGGTAGAAGCTAATACTTAGTAAAAAGGCAGGACAGATGATGTACTGCAATTATAGGATGTGGGAGCTCTGAATCAAACACATCTACAGTGAGCTTCAGCTCAAAGTCAGTGATCTGTAGACCACTGACCATATGTAGATACTGCAACAAATGAAGGCTGGAGCATACGTAATCTTAATACTTTATTCCAGGAGGAGTTCATACCCCTTAGGATGAGGTCTTCTGATTTGACCAATGGTCAGGGACAGGAGGAGTTTACAACAAGGAAAGAAGGCCAGGGGTTTGAGAAGGTCAGAATGAAGGAGCCTCATTTTTTTGCTGTTGCCTAACAGGTTAGACATTTGTGCAGACTGTATAGATCAAAGCATGAGAATGAGTGAGCAAAGTGACTATTGCACCCTGTTACAAGGAGTCACTCAAGAGAAGAAAACTAAAGGAATGTACTACTAATAGGCAATAACATATTCGGAGAATAGATATGGTTCTGAGAAGCTGAGAATGGGAGTCCAGACATCTGTGTCATCTGCTGGTGCTAAGATTTGTGACATCCACCAGGTTCTGTAATGGGAGGGGCAGAATCCAATGGTTGTGGTGAACATAATTACTAACAACATCAGTAGAAATAGGAAAGATGTTTTGCTGAGGGGTTTTGAGCAAAAGCGGTTAAATTAATTAAAGCAGAACTTCAAGGATAACAAATTCTGTGTTATTGTTTAAGCCATAAGAAAATTAGGATAGGACAAGTAAACTTAGAGAGATGAATGTGTGGCTGATTGATTAGTTTGGGAGAAATGTGTTTCGGTACCAGGACTGAGGCAAAGCAGAAGACCACAATTTGGATGGACTAGAGATAGATGCCACCTTGAAAAGTACCATCAATGCAGTTTGAGATGGATTCTCTGCATCAGCTTGGTGGATAGGCATGCTAACATCAGCATCCTTAAAGCTGCAAATAGCACCAGCATCAAGACCATGATCATCCGAAACCAACTCCGCTAGACCAGATGTCTGAATTTGGTACTTGGGATGTCTGAGTTCTGATTACCAAAGCGAATCATCTTTGCCCCAGATCAAGGAAGGCACTCAAATAAGATAAGGACAAGGGAAGTGTTTGAAAGACTCCCTAAAGGCTTCTCGCAAGAAATACAATATATTTGTCAATGCGTGGGAGAAAATGTGGTGCTGGAAAAGCACAGCAGACTAACCCTGATGAAGGATTTATGCCTGAAATGTCAATTCTCCTTCTCCTCGGATGTTGCCTGACCTGCTGTGCTTTTCCAGCATCACACTCTTGACTCTGATCTCCAGCATCTGCAGTCCTCACTTTCTCCCAATATGTGGGAGACTATTGCTCGGAAGAAACCAACTTGAAGGAAGGTCCTGCATGAAAGGGTAAAGTTCTTTGACAAAACCCATTGACAAGAGGAAAAGGAATGGGAGAAAGGAATGTCAATGATCTCGAGGACACGGACCAATTCCGGTTCCCGGAAACTCCTGCCCACTATGTGAATGGAGATACAGCTCGAGAATTGGGCTCATCACCTACTGAACCCATGGCCAGTGATACAGAATTTCCTAGGTGGACAATGGCATCCATTAGCAAGTGACTGCCAATAACAATGATGACTGAGACCAGTGTATTGACAAATCATATAAGGAAGGCATTGAGATTACACTAAACTAAATTGTCCATGTGAGGGGATCTAGTCTGGGAAGATTTTATAAATTAAATAGAGAAGATAGGGCAAGACAGCAAAGCAGAAATGAGGTAAATGATGATCAGGAAGAGACATTGTTTTGCAAGTCTAAGAGTGCAACAGTAGAATAATAGAAACAGAACTAAAGGCTCTGTGTTTGAGTTAATAAAACATATGAATTAACAGTGTAAATAAAAATAAATATTTATGCTCTGATAGCTGTCCTGATACATGGCTACAAGATGGCAAAGTCTGGAACCTGCATATTCAAAAATACACAACCTTTAAAGTTAGGAAGTTAGATCAAAGTGGAAGGCCTGTTCTGTTAATTGAGGATGGCATTGTTAAACAGAGAGAAATGACCTTAGTTTGGGAGATGCAGAATCAGCCTGGGTCAAGAAGAGAAGGTAAGAAAGTGTTTAATAGAATCCCCAACACTAACCATGATACAGGATGGAGTACACAAGAAGATAAGACACTGAATTTATATCAAAAGATTACAATGTCATGCAACTGAAATGATATATTGAATAAACTCAGATTGTTGTTAAGTCTGTCATCTTTTAAAATAGGTTGCAGGTTTCGGTTCATTAATATGTGAATCCCAGAGCTTCTTTTAAGTCACATTCTCAAGATAACTTAAGGTTTTATGAAGAAAAAAGTGACATCTCAACTTAGACAATGCGAGGTTAGAGTCTGTCTGTATCCCAATCTTGAGTCAGACTGGTTCTATTTCCAAAGTGGAATTTACAAAATGTTATATGGATTGACTGTCTGTATTGACTGCTTGCAGGTTGTGCACTTTTTGAGCAAAATAAAATGTGTCTGCAAATACAAATTCAATCCATAGACTTATATGTGTGTGCACGTGCATGTGAGAGAGAGAGAGAGAGAGAGAGATAGAGAGGGAGAGAGAGATGTGTGTGTGTGTGTGTGTGTGTGAGTGATTGTGAGAGAATGTGTGGTTGTGTGTGTGTGCAAGGTTGGTAAAGTGTGTGTGTGAATGCGATGGAGTATAGGCCTGTGAGAGGGTGTATGTGTGTGTGTATGAGAGAGAGCATGTATGTGAGTGTGAGTGAGAGAGTGTATAGTGTACACTACAGGGTCTCCTGTCGTGTGACATGAACCCAAGTTCCCGGTTGAAGCCATCCTCATGGATACCAAACTTGGCTATCAGCCAATTTGGCCACTTTGCGGAATTATATTTGCAGATCCATTCTACTTTGCTCAAAAAAATACTCGATCTGCAGGCAGTCAATCCATGTAATATTTTGTCCTTTAATGACAATTTAGTAAAGGGAAAAAAATAAATTCAAAAAGAGAATTTAAGATAAAGTTGATTTAGTCCATTTCATGGCTCTGGGCTCAAGGACCCAACATCTACATACAAACACAAACAAACCCTAGCTGGAATCCCAGGCCGGACCCACCACGGTACCGAAAGAAAGGTGTCACAGACTGACTGAAGCTGCTGTAAGGACTCGCAGTTGGCTGCAGAAGCCACTTAAGGAATCCCAGGCCAGATCAGACCAGCCATGCTGCCAGGAAGATGCTGCAGAAGCCTCAAGGAAAACACAGGTCATTGGAATCCTGGGCCCAGACTCACCTTGTCTTCAGCCACTGCCAATACAGCCACAAGGAACAGCCGGATCCACACCACATTTCCTGCCGCCTCCCCGAACCTCCTTCCTCACCTGAAGCCACTAAAGCGATGTTGAGTTGATTAACAACCTCATAGCAAAGACACTCCAAGGTAGCAGAGATCATAATACAACTAAATTTCACAGTCATTAATTGATTTGTTTTATTCGATATTCATTAGATTACCTACAGTGTGGAAACAGGCCATTTGGCCCCAACAAGTTCATACCGACCCTCCAAAGAGTGACCCACCCAGACCCGTTTCCTTCTGACTAATGCACCTAACACTATGGGCAACTTAGCATGGCCAATTCACCTAGCCTGCACATCTCTGGACCATGGGAGGAAACCAGAGCACCCGGAGGAAACCCATGCAGACACAGGGAGAATGTGCAAAATCCACACAGACTGTCACCTCAGGCTGGAATTAAACTTGGGTGCCTGGTGCTGTGAGGCAGCAGTGCTAACCACTGCACTTTGAGTGAGACAAGTGGATTGTTTTAAATTTAACAAGGACAGTTATGACGGCCTGGCTAAAAAGATCTGTGAAATTAGGTTGATGGAGATAGCATAACAGATTGTTAAGGAGATACTTCAGAAAAAAATATAGTTTCCATTGTTATGATGGATATCATCAAACCGAGCCAGAGCGAGTGGAGTTCGCCAATTGTCTTAGTTTCTAAACCGGATAGGACTCGATGATTTTGCGTGGAATATCGGAAGGTCAAAGCCATTACAAAATCGAACTCATATTAAATATAAGATTGGAGGACTGATTGAAAAAGTTGGACAAGCCAGTTACAACACCAAGTTGGACTTATTTCGTGGTTACTGACAGGTACCTTTATCAGAGATGGTGAAAGAAACTTCTGTGTTTGTAACCTCAAATGGGCTATATCAATTCAAAGTGATGCCCTTTGGAATGAAGAATGCACCTGTCACATTCCAAAGACTCATGAACAGAGTTGTGGCTGGGTTAACAAACTGTGCAGTCTATTTGAACGATGTAGTGATCTTTAGTAAGTCTTGGAAAGATCACATGGTCCAGTTGGCAGAGCTATTTGAATGACTACTAGAAGCAAAGCTGGTAATAAACTTAAACAAAACTGAATTCGCAAAAGCAGAGGTAATGTTCTTGGAACATAACATCGGTCATGGAAGATCGACCCCATGGAATGCAAAGATGAAAGCCGTTGAGGAATTTCCACAACCAACCTCAAAGAAAGAGATGCTTCGATTCTTGGCATAAGCGGATTCTATTTGTTCCGAACTTCAGCAATATAGTGCGACCGTTAATCAATTTGCTGAAGGAGAACACAAAGTTTCGGGGGACAGAACAACGCCAGGAGGCATTCAACCATTTAAAAGCAATATTAACCACCACACTAGCTTTAGTTACACCAAACTTTTCAAAATCTTTCTAAGTTGCCATTGATGCTAGTGACATAGGAGTTGCAGCTATACTGCTACAGGAAGATGAGGATGGGATTGAATTGCCAGTTGACTACTTTTCGAATAAACTCAACATCCACCACAGGAAATACTCCATGATCAAAAGAGAACTGTTGAGTTTGGTACTGGCCTTCCAACATTTTAATGTGTAAGACACAAACAATGTGTTGGAGACGTTTGTGTACACGCATCACAATCCTCTTACGTTCTTGGAATGTTTTAAAGACAAGAATATGAGACTATTTCATTGGAGTCTTATGTTACAGACTTCTAATTTACAAATTGTACATGCTGCAGGGTGTAAGAAGGTAATCGGAGATGCGTTATGATGGATTTAACTGATAAAGTATAGATGAGATTGGTATCTATTCGATGTTATATATATGTGGGAAGAAGTTAATATGAACTTAGATTAAAGTCGTATGTATGTCATGATAATGTGGTAAAGGAATAGAGAAAAAAATGAAGCCAAATTTTCATTATGATGGTTCGTTTTTCCTTAAGAAGGGAAGTGTTTTGAAAGTGGAGGTATGTACTGTACCTTTAAGAGAGAGGAAACGAGCAAGGACTGACTGAAAGCACAGAGTGTGCTGAACAATTTAAAAATGTAACACTTGGTTGAAACAAATAGCTGGAGTTGTATTTCCATGGAACAAAACCAAATTCAAATTCAGCTAAACAGTTTAAATTATGGCCCAGATACCAAAATTCAATCAAATTTGAATTTAGTGTTTTGATGACATCAAACCAATGAAATGACCCAATGTTTTGGGGTATAAAACTGGACATTTTGAACAGTTAGGGGGAGAACTGCCAAGAACACCAACAAGTATAGATTACTAGCCAAATAGCTCTCAGAAAGATACCTGTCCATAAGAAAAGTTGTGCCACTGAAAACCAAAGAGATAACCCAGGAAAATAGAGCGAAAAATCTACAAAGGCGAATCAACAAAGTCGACTGGTTTTGAAACATGATTTTTTTTGTAAATCTTAATCAGGGTTTTTTTTATCAGACCAGTATTATTGAGTGGGAGGTAAAAAATAGTTTTAAGGGAAAGGACTTGTAAATAGTTGTCTAATGTTCTCATTTAGACTTAAAGAATAAAATTGTTAAGTTTTACTTTAAATAGTGACCTCTGGAATAGTCCTTTGCCTCTTGAAGTTTAACACATTAGGGCACCAGGTGAGCTTCTCTGTGTGTCGGGTTTAAATTAGCAGCGGCATTTACCCTGTCTCGTAACAACATTTAGACAGAAATACTCCAAGGGAAGAGTGCACCATCTGTGACTAATTTAGAAAATTAAAGCAAGTATCAATCTAAAATAAAAAGGAGATAATTTCACAAAGATGAGTGGCTGGTCATAAGATTGGACTGTGTCATGATGGCAGATCAGAATACTGAATTATTTACAGACATATTGAACAAAACAGGTCTTTTTAAAAACAAAGATTGCAAGCCAAGTCTTTCAGATAACTTCTCAGATTGGAATTTACTGACTGCTGAAAATTGCCCTGTGTGATCAATTGAAATGTTGGACCTTGTAGAGTGCCATGTAAGTTTTAAAGCGCAAAACTTCAAAAGGAAGAGATGAAAAGCAATCTAATTATGTCCTCTCAGCAGGAAAACATCTCGTCTAGGTTATATATCCTGACTGGGGACTTGAGTTAAAAGACAAGCTATGTTTTACCCTTCAGGAAAGTACAGAAAAGCAGATGAAAATCAATTGGAACCCTTAGTCTGTGTGTGTTATTGGGCTGAGATGGTAGTGTAGACTAGTGTGTTGAGAGGGTCATAGCTTGCAGACAACTGTCTTCAATCTGTTCTTCAGAGGATAGGTCTGGACATGATGAGCTAAATGACCTGCTCCCACACTGTGGGAATTCTATGAAGACAGCAACAAAAGCTGTTGAACTATGACAGTGCTGGTGCAGCCCCTGGCTAGTGTCAAGGATTAGATGTGGGGTCACGGTGGCTCAGTGGTTAGCACTGTTGCCTCACAGCGCTAGGAATCCGGGTTCAATTCCAGCCTCTGGCTACTGTCTGTGTGGAGTTTGCACATTCTCCCTGTATCTGCGTGGGTTCTTCCAGGTGCTCTGGTTTCCTCCCACAATCCAAAGATGTGCAGGTTAGGTGAATTGGCAATGCTAAATTGCCAATAGTGTTCAAGGATGTGTAGTCAGGGGAATGGGTCTGGGTGGGTTACTCTTCGTAGGGTCAGTGTGGACTTGTTGGGCCAAAGGGCCTGTTTCCACACTGTAGGGATTATAAAACAAAATCAACCCTATGCCTAGAAGTGTTCACAGTATCACTTACAATCACAGGAAGCACTAGAATGATGTCACCACACACTAAAAATAATAGTCAGGGTGCACTGCTCCAAGCAACCTCACATGTGGGAAAAAGGACTAGATTTATTTGTTCTTCACCAGAGCTCACCCAATGAGTCCAGTTTTACTCTTATTTGTATTAGTTTATAGGTACAAAATGTGAAAGTGTTTGAAACTAATCAAGAAAAGGTTTATAAAACACAAGGAGGAATTCTCCATGTTTGAACACATAGCACAGTTCCAGTAGCAACTCCTGTAAATCTCTGACATGGCCCAAGAACTCATTAACAGACAATGATGATAAAACAGGTAGACAAATATGCCCAGTGCCTGAACAGTGAATGCTAGAGATCAGAAACAAAAACAGATATTGCTGGAGAAACTCAGCAGGATTTGCAGCATCTGAGGGAAGAAAGCAGTTATGTTTCGAGTCCAGTGACTTTTCAACACAGCATCTCACTTGCCCCCATACCCCAACCTTGTCTGAAGCTTAAATACCATCTTTTCCGAGCTGCTATCAGTTCTGCTGAAGAGTCACCAGACTCAAAACTGCAACTGAGCTTTCTCTCCAGAGATGCTGCTGAGTTTTGCCAGCAATTTCTGTTTTTGTTCTTTTCAGCCAGGGTCTATATGCTAATGCTGCTATCAATACCAGGTAAATCCTTAAAATCCTGGTTCACTGACAATTCAGAGTAACTGAGGCACTAGGAGAACTTAATCATCTAATTCAGACCTCAGAAGGGAGGGAAAGGAAAGGCTGATACAGGTCAACATGATAAATCAAGCCCACTTTTGCAAAGAGGACAAGCTAAATTGACTTACCTAGAAGGAAAGGGAGCAGTGGGGAAAATTTGAAGGGAGAAGTGAGTGAAACTTAATTTGAATTCCCAACTAGCTAGATGACCAAAGTAGAAATACTTTGATTCCTATTCACCCATTGAGGCAAACAATAGCAAGCAGACTTGACAAAGTTGCAAGGGTTTATGCAGAATCAAGTCATGTTGCACCACCCTGATTCTACCTGGTTTGGATGTAGGAGAGGCTCCTACCACAGGGCAACATCCTCACTGGCTAGGCCCAAAAACGTTGCCCAAGGTTCAGGAGGAGATTGTCAACTTGGTGAAGCTCCAACTAATAGAGCCCAGCAGTAGCAGCTGGAGCACTTGTTACCCAAACCAAATAGTTCCATGATGCTCTGCATTGACCAGGAAGAAGTTATTGCGGTGAACCAATATCTCAGCTGAAATGTTGCACAGATAAAGCAGCCCACATTACCAAGATATTTTTACTCAAGCTATAGTAACAGGTTCCCTTCAGTGCTTGCATGAAGGAAATCTCTGCCCCTGTAACTACAAACAGGTTATACCAGTGTCAAGTCAAGTAATTTGGACTCCAAAATGCCCTAGCCATGCTTCAAAGCTGATAAACCAGATAGTGGAAGACTTATCCAATTGAGTAGTGTTACTTTGCATTAGTCAGAAAATCCCTACAGTGTGGAAACAGGCCATTCATCCCATCAAGACAACACTGACCCTCCAAAGAGCATCCTATCCAGGACCAGCCCCAATCCTATCCCTGTAATTCTGCATTTCCCATGGTTGACCTACCTACCTTGCACATCCCTAGACACAGTGGGCAATTTAGCATCGTCAATCCTCCTAACCTGTACATTTTTGGACTGTGAGAAGAAACTGAAGTACCCAGAGGAAATCCATACAGACACGGGGAGAATTTGCTAACTCCACACAGACATTCGCCCAAGGCTGGAATTGAACACGTTTCCCTGGCACTGTGACGCAGCAGTGCTAACCACTGAGCCATAATGCCACCTTTCTAAAGTACAGTGAAACCTGAGATTTTTATTTATTTATTTGTGGGATGTGGGCATTACTGGCTGGCCAGTATTTATTGCCTGTCCCTAGTTGGCCTTGAGAAGGTGGTGATGAGCTGTCCTCTTGAACTGCTGCTGTACACTTGCTGTGGGTTGACCCACAATGACATTGGGGAGGGCATCCAAGATGATGCTGATTGGTTGAGTTATCACTGGCATGGAGACGTAGCTCGAACAGTCATTATTGTCAGTCGTAATTCTCAAACCAGGCAGTTAGAGTGATCAGATGGTTGCCTTAAGGATGCAATGGAAATTGAGTGTCTCCATGGCCCTTTCCTTTTGATTTATAGATATGTCCAAAATGGGTTTAGAAAGACCCCAATCTTCACTAACCACAACCACCTATTTTTTTTTTGCACAAGTTTAAGACCCAGTATTAGATTACTTACAGTGTGGAAACAGGCCCTTCGGCCCAACAAGTCCACACCGCCCCGCCGGAGTGCAACCCACCCATACCCCTACATTTATCCCTTACCTAACACTACGGACAATTTAGCATGGCCAATTCACCTGACCTGCACATCTTTGGACTGTGGGAGGAAACCGGAGCACCCGGAGGAAACCCACGCAGACACGGGGAGAACGTGCAAACTCCACACAGTCAGTCGCCTGAGTTGGGATTATAGATTATTCTTTTATAGAACAGCGCAGTCCAGGGCCTTTGGCCCTTGATGTTGTGCCAACCTGTGAAACCAGTCTAAAGCCCATCTAACCAACACTATTCTAATACTATCCTTGTTCCTTTAACTATACCAGTCACATATGCTGGGTTAGAAATTAAAAGATAATATTGACCAGGATTAGAAGAATGGATGTATGTATGAATGTGTGTTTGTTGTTTTATCTCAGCAATAGCCTGGTGATATTATCACAAGACAATTACTTCAGAAACTCAACTAATGTTCTGGGAACCTGGGGAGTTCAGATCCTGCCTTGGTAGAAAGTAGAGTTTGAATTCAATAACAAATCTGGAATTAAGGGTCTAATGCTGACCATGAATTCATTGTTGATTATTAGAAAAACCCATCTGGTTCACTAATGTCCTTTAGGGAAGGAAATTGCCATCCTTACCTGGTCTGGCTTGCATGTGATTCCAGAGCCACAGCATTGTAGCTGACCCTCAACTGCCCTCTGGGCAATAAGAGAAAAGCAATAAATTCTTGCCCAGCCAGAGACACCCATGTTCGATGAGTGAATTAAAAATAGCGACAGCCCCAAATTACAAACAGACAAATTGAATCTTTGAAGAAAACATTTTTTTTAAGCACAGACTGCTAGCTAAGCCTGTAACTTCTAAGAATGGAAGCAAAGAGTGGGGATAAGTGAGTACTATTCCGGCTGGCAACCAGTGACTAATGCTATGTCTCAAAGATTAGTGTTGGGACCACTATTATTCACAATTTCCATAGATGATTTGGAGTTGGAGACCACATGTATTGTGTCAAAATTTGCAGATAACATTAAAATGAGTGACAGAGCGAAGTGTGCAGAGGACTGTGAAACTTTGCAGAGGAACATTGATACTTAAAGTGAGTAGGCAAAAGTCTGGCAGACAGAATGCAATGTTAATAAATGTGAAGTCATCCATTTTGGGTAGGAGTAAAAAGGACTATTACTTGAATGTTAAAAAGTTGCAGCATGCTGCTGTGCAGAGGGACCTGGGTGTCCTTGTGCATGAATCACAAAAGGTTGGTCTTCAGGTACTACAGGTAATTAGGAAGGCAAATGGAATTTTGTCCTTCATTGCTAAAGGGATTGAGTTTAAAAGCAGAAAGGTTGTGTCGCAGCTGTACAAAATGCTGGGGAGGCCACACCTGGAGTACTTTGTGAAGTTTTAGTTTCCTTACTTGAGAAAGGATATACCGGCACTGGAGGGGATGCAGAGAAGGTTCACAAGGTTGATTCTGGAGTTGAGGAGGTTGACTTATGAGGAGGGACTCAGTAGACTGGGATTATATTCATTGGAATTTAGAAGAATGAGGTGGGATCTTATAGAAACATATAAAATTATGAAGGGAATAGATAAGATAGATGTAGAGGGAATGTTTCCACTGGCAGGTGAAACTAGGACAAGAGGGTATAGCCTCAAAATTAGGGGGAACAGATTTAGGACTGATATGAGAAGGAACCTCTTTATCCAGAGGGTAGTGAATCTACGGAATTCCCTGCCCAGTGAAGTAATTGACGCTAGTTCAGTAAATGTTTTTAAAGCTAAGATAGTTTTTTTTGAACAATGAAAGAATTAAGGGTTACAGTGAGAGGGTGGGTAAGTGGAGCTGAGGCCACAAAAAGATCAGCCATGATGTTATTCAATGGTGGAGCAAGCTCGAAGGGCCAGATGGCCTATCCTGCTCCTAGTTCTTATGTTCTTATGCATGTTCAATTGGTTGTCACAAAATTCCCTACGTAAACCTTGTATGTTGCACCTTGTAAGGTGCTAAGGAAACTTCAATGAGAGAGACTTCAAAAGGCAGAGGTACAAGGCAATCTAATGACCAACTCTGAAGAGGAAAACATCTCTTGTGGTTTATAAGCCAGATTGTGGACATCAGTTTTGTTTACACTGCCAGAAATAGACAAAATAAGAGCTCATGTTTCTATAGCTGGAATCACATTCTGTCCATGTGGTCATCGAAGACACTTGTAGGATCCATGACATTCCACATATTACAGGCCACACATTCCACTTGACTATTGTGTGCTGCCATGTCTTGAACTTACTTAGTCTCTCTAACTTACTTTCTTAATGACTTTGTCGTAAATTCATTCTCTTCTGTTAACTTTCCTCTCCTTCTATTATCCTACTTCTTCTTTATTTCTTCATTTTTCTGCCTTAAAATTCCATGTTTTCTCCAATTGTTTTTCTGTGTTCTAAGATGGCAACAGAGAATGACAACATGCTACAACATTTTTCACTGTATTTTGTAACGAGATACACATGACAATAAACAAATCAAATACTTTGGCTAACTTAAGTTACTTTGTAATGTTGGCTCTGACTTCCACTCTTACAATTATTCCCACTGTTCCTCAATGAATCCCTCCTTTCAGAAATAAATGGCATTTCATTATTTATAACAATTTATAAATGGTCCCTAATGGCAGTTTCCTACCAGCCAACAAACTTGCAGATTTTCTGTGATGTCACTTTTCTTTCATACTGGGTATGGGCTGGTTCCCAGCAGCTTCTGTGATAGGGTTAGGATTAGTGGGCTAGCGACATAGATTAATAATAGTTTCATGTTTATTAAGGAGATTAGAGTTTTTTTTTCCTGAGGATTGTGAGTCACTTTATTCACAATCAATGGAATCAAGGTCATTAAATGATTTTAAGGCAAAGGTATACAGGTTCCTAACTAGCAGGCAGGGGTAGAGTTAGGGTTAATAGTAGGTGTCTTTTCCCTATGGTGGGGATGTCAAGATTAGAGGACATATTTTTAAGGTGAGAGAGATTTTAAAACAACATGAGGGGCACATGCTTTTACATGGATGATGGTTCATGTGTGCGATGAACATCATAAGGAAGTAGTGAATGTGGGTACAGTTACAAATTTAAAAGACACTTAGATAAGTGCATGAATAGGAAACATTTGGAAGGATGAGGGTCAGGAACACGCAAGTGGAACTACAGGGCGACCCCCATATCTGCAGAATCGTTTTCCGTGATTTCAGTTACCCGCGGATTATCATGCCGCTTACATATTTTTGGGAACCAGGGACCAGGAGGCTGCCGGGAAGCTACAATTCCCATTGAAATGAATGTGTTCACTCCTATCCGCAGTTTCAGGCTACCGCAATAGGTCCTGCAACGTATGCCCTGAGGGTACGAGGGACTACTGTAGTTAGTTAGGGATTATGTTTGGCATGAACGGGTTGGAGCGAAGGGTCTGTTTCCATGCTACAACAGATTTGGGAAATAAGTTACAGTTCATGGTATAAAAGGGACAAAGCCAACATGGACACAAAATTGGCTGATTGATAGGAAACAGTGGGTATTTTGTAGACTGGAGAAAGATTTGTAGTGGATTTAGCATTGGTTTAGCATTTCCCCAGGATTTAGCATTGGTTTTCCTGACATATATTAATGATCCAGATTTTGGCATGTGGAGGAAAATTTCAAAGTTTGCAGGTTACACAGAACTTGGAAAAATTGTAAACTGTGAGGAGTACAATATCGAACACCAAAACAACATTGAGACGTTGGAATGGGCAGATAGTGGCAGAGTTAGTTCAATGCAGAAAGTGTGTTCAATATACCGTATCAGTTGCCTAACACCATGAACTTTTGTTATAAATTCTGTGTCTTATGATCCTGCCCCACTAGTTATCTGATGAAAGAGCAGCGCTCCGAAAGCTAGTACTTCCAAATAAATCTTTTGGACTATAACCTGGTTTTGTGATTTTTAATTTTGTCCAACACCGGCTCCTCCACATCATGACAAAAATAAATGGTATCAATAAATCCAAGGAACAACCTGGAATGGAATTCTGTGAAGAGAGGCTTTGTGAAAGTGGTATGGGTTGAGTCATGAAAAATAGAAGAAGCCTAGTGGAATTTTCCTCTTGTTAAAATTCCTTGTGATTAGTCGGCATAATTTGAAACAAGTGACGAATATTCGGCTCATGCTGTCAATTCTTTGCAGCTTTCAACCACCTTGCATTTTTTTTCAATGAGAAAGCATGGCAGCTGCAGAGCTGGTTTACTGAATAGTAAAACAATACCTGGTTTGTCCAAATTAATATTCATTACATATTTTTATTTCCATATCATACATATTTTATATCTGTACAACCTTATTTTTCATTCTATTTATTGTGGCTTTGCTCACAATTAATCCATGCTACTATCTAGAGATGCAACTGCTTCAACACTTGATCATGCTACAATGCTTCAATACACAATCATGGAATCACTGCAGTGTGAAAAGCGGCCGTTCAGCCCATTGGTTCTGCACCGACCGTCCAAAGGGCATCCCATCTCAGCCCAGTGCCCTACCTTATCGTCGAAACCCTGCATTTCCCATGGCTAATCCACCTATCCTGCACATTCCTGGACACTATGAACAATTTAGCATGGCCAATCCACCTAATTTGCACATCTTTGTACTTTGGGAGGAAACCGGAGCATCCAGAAGAAACCCATGCAGACACGGGGAGAAAGTGATTCTCTGACCTTGAGAATCTTCATTGAGCATGCTCATTTATGCAGTCAAAAGTCTGATATGAGTACACAAGAAATAGGAGCAGTCAACAACCATACAGTCCAGCAAACCTGCTTCGCAATTCATAAGATCACATTTAATTTTATAATACACTCTATTTCATAGAGTCATAGAGATGTACAGCATGGAAACAGACCCTTCGGTCCAACCCATCCATGCAGACCAGATATCCCAACCCAATCTAGTTCCACCTGCCAGCACCCAGCCCATATCCCTCCAAACCCTTCCTATTCGTATACCCATCCAAATGCCTCTTAAATGTTGCAATTGTACCAGCCTCCACCACTTCCTCTGGCAGCTTATTCCATACCCGTACCACCCCCTGTGTGAAAACGTTGCCCCTTTGGTCTCCTTTAAATTTTTCCCCTCTCATCCTAAACCTATGCCCTCTAGTTCTGGACACAAGATTTTGTATATTTCAATATAGATTGCCTCTGAGATTTTCTATTTATTTTCCTCTATCCAGTAGTGCTCTTACACTCAACTGAACATCCTTTCTCCATCGCCAAATCACCTATGGTGTTTCTTTTTTCAATCTTAACCTCACCATCAATAAATCAATCTTGCGATCCCAGATGGAATCAGCCCAGCACAGTGGAGAGCAAGACCACGAATGGAAAGCCCACAGCATAGAGCGATTGATTGCAAGCTATAGAAAGACTATCTTTTAACTTTATGTCTTTATTTTCATAATTTATTCTATGAAGAATTATAATGTAGAACTTTAGCTTTCTTTTACTTCTCTGTTTTTGTACCTCATCTATTTCTATGCTTAAGATTTGTAACTAGGTACGTTATTCTTCAGATGGTGCTGTGTGTGGCAACCTTATACACTTTGCACAGTACTCCTGTTCTTTTGTATTTGAGTACACGTGACAATAAAACCTAATTCTAGTTCTAATGTTTTCCAATTGATACTATATTTTCTAAATTCCAGAAAATAGAGGCTCGTTACTCAGCCATCCACATGTTTTTTTTTATTCTTGTATGGGAGGTGGGTGCTGCTGGCATTTGATACTACAACTTAGTTGTAATTGAACTGATAGGCTCTTTAGGTCATTCCAGAGGGCAGTTAAGAGTCAAACATATTTCTGTGAGACTGGAGTCACATGTAGTCCACACCAGACAACGGATTACTTCTGCTAAAGGTAATTAGTCAACTGATAGATTGTCATACCAATGGTTAAATACTAGCTTTTCATTAAAGGCTTTTGGTGAATCAAGATTTCTGGTGGGACTCAAACCCATGTACCTGGAACATTAACATGGGGCTCTAGGTTACTAGTCCAGTGACATTAGCACTGTGCTACAGCCACTCTATTCTGAGGTAAGACCATAAGACATAGGAGTGGAAGCAAGGCAATTCGGCCCATCGAGTCCACTCCGCCATTAACTGTAATCAAGATGAGCCACCGTACTGCCTAATTTTCTCTGTTTGTTCCCTAAGTATATTGACACCTGTACAGGACAGTTTCATATGTTTCAGGTACACTGCAGTTACTTGCATGAATGTATGTATGAGGCTGGAGAGTAATCAACAATTGTCAACGCGGAGGCAATGGCCTACAGGTGGTGGAATTTGAAGTCAATACATATCTGGAATTAAGAGTCTAATGATGACCATGAAACCATTGTTAATTGTTTGAGAAAACCCAGCTGGTTCACGAATGTCCTTAAGGGAAAGAAACTGTCTTCCTTACTGGTCTGGCCTACATGCAACTCCATACACATAAGAACTGTTTGACTCTTAACTGCCCTCTGGGCAATAACTACTGGCCTAGTCTGTGACACCCTCAATCATGAATGATTTTTTAAAAATGTCATTACAGATGAAATAGATTCTTGCCTTAGCATGCATGCAGAGCTATTTTCTCTTGAGGTGACTAGACATTGATCAAGGAGAGAGAACCTTAGCTGATTTTTCTTCCCTCCCCCAGCCACCACTCCAAACCAAGTTTGAAGTGTTGCACACCTCATTCACTAGCCCAAGTCTGATCAGGGAGTAAAAACAGAAATTGCTAGAGAAACTCAGCAGATCGGTCAGCCTCTGTGGACTTCCTCCAGCAATTCTTGCTTTCTGTTTCAGATCTTCAGCATCCGTCATTTATTAGTTTTATTGTAGTCTAGGGAATTGTTAGCACTTTTGCACATTTAGAATAAGTTAAAAATGAAATAGATATCTTTCAAACGTAACACTATAATGATGACATTAAAGTTGATCACAGTTTATGGAGGGATTTTTTTTGAGGTTTCAAATGTCAAAGTGCACTATTACTCTTTGAAACATATACCTCATTTTCATTTGAATGAATAGATGTTTCTAATGTCTTGCAAGAGAGCACTCATTGATCAGTCACTCATGAAATATTGGGCCTGAATTTGTAAGCAGTGAAGCTGATGAGGAAAGCTGCCCAAAAAAGATCGAGAGATCTCTGTAATTGCAGAATTTGCCTTTTCCAGTGTGAAGCTAATTCTGGTAATAGGGGTTAGTTGGATTGGCCATGTTAAATTGCCCATAATGTCCAGGATGTGCAGGGTTAGGTGGACTGGGAAACGCAGGGTTACATGGGATAGGGTAGAGGGGTGGGTCTGGACGGGTGCTCTTCAGAGGATTGGTGTGGACTCGGTTGGGCCTACTGGCCTGCTTCCAGACTGTAGAGATTCTATGATTTTATGATTCTAGGACAAAGAGATCTAAAGGCATTAAGCTACAATGACATTAACAATTAGGGTAAGCAGTCAATTAGTTTGAAGAATTCTCACAGGCTGAAAGCACGTCAGTTAAAAGCACTGAATTCTTCCATTCTTCATTTAATACATTGACCAAAAATTTAAATGTTTGAGTATTATAAAGAAACTTAAGAAAAAGTTTGTTCAAAAGTGTGGTTTTCTTAAATCATAAAAAATGGAATTTGACATTGTATGAAATTAAAATAATTTTTTTCAAAGGCCATTGAAGATATTTAATAATAATTGAAGTTAGGGCTCCACTAAAGCCCAGTGAAAGCTTATGTAACAAGTTCTAAACTTTTCAAGGGTTTTTTTACAGCAAGACTGAAGACTGGATTTTCAGTGAATTGGAGACGACACTGTGGAATTTTATAATAGGTGGCAGGACCTAAATGTGGAAGCCCTGTTCTCATTTCTGACAGATACTAATTTTGCCAGTAGTAGACATAATTCACACAAGAATCACAGAAATGTTACAATGCAAAAGACAATTAGATATCATCATAGCCCCAACCATAAACAATGCCAACTAGCGATTCAGTGGTGTTATTCACACAACCTGCTGAGCAGCTTCTGGGCAACCAAAGTCTTTGGATTCCAGGGAAAGTGTGATTGCAAAGCTGAAACTTAAAGGAAATGATGGAAGAGCATCACCAGTACTGGAGTCTGTGGCTTAATTTGGCTCAAGTTGGGAAACCTCAACCAGTTTAGACAGGTTGTAAGTTTTTTGTCGATTCTGTGGATGGTGGTGTGTGGCCATTTTTAGTGGAGTGATTTGTCTAGTTAATTCTGACTACTCTATTATTCTATTTGGTCCATCGTGCCTGCACCAGCTCTCTAAATAAGCATCATGACTTAATGCCATTATCTTGCCATATCCCCATTCCCTCGCACATCATTTCAAAATCTATAATCATCCGATATCCTTTCCAGGGAAATCAGAACTCAGCATAGACATTTGACCTCAGTGCTGAGTACAAACCAATCCCATTTTGGCTGTTTCATGGATGTTCAACCACAATGTGTACTTCTGAAATTGAAGGGGTGGATGTAAATGTAAATGCCTTAGATAGCAGATAATGTCTGTAAAATTGTTGTGATGTGAAGTTATTTAAATGGTTTCCTCTTTAAGCTTTGAAAAGAAAGCAGACTGCAACTGAAAATTGAACAGAGAACTCCTAATGGACTGTTTTTATTGACAGAAAGAAAAATGCAACTGGTCTTGAATATAGCTCTTTGTTGCCATTTCCATGAAAATTATTGCCATATCATTATGAATGCTTCGTTTAAGTTTCTCAGCTGAGTGCTGAGAACCACTCAGCAGAGGTTCTGAGTTCACAGTTTGACAATTTAAAGAGTTCATTAACAGATTGGCTATGTTTGATCTGGGTTCTGAAAGAAGTCCATTTGATTTTAAAAGAGATAGTCCACTTGAAGAGATTTAAAAGCTTTGAATGAATGGAAGTTTATTTTCACTGATGTGTGTAGGAGCGAGAACTACAATAGATGATTACAAGTTTATTTTCATTTTATATTTTATAGAGGCCGGTCAACTTCTGAGACAACTGGAACAGTCACAGAATGTCAGGGGGGGTCTTCTACATTCTGCTTCCGGGGTCGGATAGCTGACTTCATCCCATACTCAACCCCCCAGAATAAAAATCTGAAGTATTTTAAACCAAAAGAGATACGGCAAATCAGGAAATCTCCCAATTTTCAGCTAACTTCCTCTTCACCAGTGCAAATGTATATGGGAGGTATATATGGGTAAGAAGTTCATCGCTGGAAATGTGTTGCTGGAAAAGCGCAGCAGGTCAGGCAGCATCCAGGGAACAGGAGAATCGACGTTTCGGGCATAAGCCCTTCTTCAGGAATGAGGAAAGTTTGTCCAGCAGGCTAAGATAAAAGGTAGGGAGGAGGGACTTGGGGGACGGGCGTCAGAAATGTGATAGGTGGAAAGAGGTCAAGGTGAGGGTGATAGGTCAGACTGGGGTGGGGGCGGAGAGGTCGGGAAGAAGATCTCAGGTTAGGAAGGCGGTGCTGAATTTGATGGATTTGACTGAGACAGGGTGGGGGGAGGGGAAATGAGGAAACTGGTGAAATCCGAGTTCATCTCTTGTGGTTGGAGGGTTCCTAGCCGGAAGATGAGGCGTTCTTCCTCCAACCATCGTTTTGTTGTGGTCTGACGATGGAGGAGTCTTTCCTAAGAAGTTCATCGACTGCTTAGGAATTGCATTCTGTGGAGGAATCAACAACACACCCCCTGGAGATGCATAGAATCAATGATAGCAGCTTCTGGATTTCCTCATTATTCTGAACATGTGGACTCCAGAATTTGCTGTCACTTTCAGCAGAGTTAATAGCAGTTAATCATCATTAATTAGTTTTGAACATGAAAATGTTCTCGGTAGAATGTTCCCCCAGCCATTTCTTATTCCCAAGATATTTAAACACCATTTTATTTTGACTGATTGCTAAACTGTCACACTATTTATGAAGGTGCCTGCCTGAATAAAGAGACTGAGATTTGACAACAAGGAGAAATAGCAGTGCCTGTTAGTGAATTGTGTCGAAGATAATAAGCAAGTGCTCAAAAGCTTATCCCAAAGACAATTCAATTACTGAGAATTGTTTTCAAATTCGTGATTCTATTAACTCATACATTTTATCTTATTAAAAATAATTTCTATTATTATTTTGGTGGTCCAGGACTTGAATATTGCTGAAAAGAAAGTCATATTGCTGGAGCTTTTCATCTCATACGCATCAGGGTAAACATAAGAATTGCTAAATTCAAATAATCACAATTTATACTACTAGACAAAGGGGTTCTCTGATTGTTCAGTTTTAGCTTGATTCTGATTGACTAGTGTATTACCATGGAGAAAGCAACCAGCTATTATAGACTGTCAACCTCCCTAATAATTCAAGAAAGGCACAAGACTCAGCCAGCAGAATCGGTTGCCAACCAATCAGTAACTTTTCCTCCTGCAAATATAAACTTGTACTTGTCAGGACAAATATATAAGTTTCAATTAAATCACAAGACAAAAAGCTTAAAAAAAGTCTCATTTTTCAGCAATAATTTTCACCAGTCAGTATGTGGTGCTGGAAAAGCATAGCCGGTCAGGCAGCGAGGAGCAGGAGAATCGACATTTCAAGCATAAACTATTCTCCTGCTCCTCAGATGCTGCCTGACTGGCTGTGCTTTTTCAGCACCACACTTTCTCCCAATAAATTTCACCAGTAGACTCTCCTGAAAATCAGCAGTATGTCAGGAGCACTTCAAAAGGGTTAAATGTGATTTTGTCAGCTGCTTGAGTAACCAGTCGGTGGATAAAGTAGATACCTGTTTCAGAGACATGATGACACTAGTATAGTTTGTTCTCTGGGACGCACACCGAGACAAACATTAACTGGAGGACCATCAACTCAGTGAAAGACACTCTTTGGTCTGCCCAAAACTTGACGGTCTTCCAGAACAAGGAGTTGACCTCGACTGAGAATGGCACATTCCAAGGTCCAGGACAATGTGTTGTGGGGTGCACTAAAGCTTGGGGTTGCTGCCGCCGAGGTGCAGTGGGAAAAGATCATCACCTAAGGTCTTTTCTGCCAAAATTTAATGGAGGTCCATTAGTTATCAGTCCCTCCCAGATGCCTTTGGTTTGTTTACTTGATAGAATCAAACTCCGATGTTTGTTTGTTTTCATAATTTGCTACTGTACAGAACTGAACTGGTTTAGTGACTATATTTGTATATCCAGATATTTTATGAATCAAGTATATTTTTGAAACAAACGTTATGACACAGGTAAGGACACTACCACTGCAACTCAAGACCCTGCTTTCCAAAGTTAATGAGTGAGGTAAGCTACACTGACAGAATGGGGAGCCAGAGGTCTCAACTTCTTCAAAGTTGAGAAAGACCAAATAGAAGGCAAGACTGACTATGGGAGAAGACTGCAAACATAGAGCAAAGGATGGAGGCTGGGGAGAAGACCATAAGAAAATGACTAAAAAAAATCAAATTAAAGCAAACTGTTAATCAAAGTGTAGAAAAAAGTAAAACTAAAAGTTTACCCACCTGAGAAAATATATTTCAAATCAAAAATCACAAATCTGGCAATACAAAGTGTAATAGCATCACCTAGTGCTCAGAAGACTGAAAGACAAGTATGCATACTTCAAAATCTGTGTCATTTTACTGACTAAATTTTAACTCAAATATTTTATTAATACAATAAGGTCATTCTGACTTCAATATTGTAGCACAGGAAATACACTTACTGTGTCCAAGTGGTGTGATCTATTAACAACCCTTTATATTTTAGAGAAAGACAAGATGATCAAGTCTCCCCCGATTGATAACATTTTGCGTTTACAAACATAGAATTCTGCACAATCCTTGTCCTTTCTACATTGCACTGAATTTGAGGGTAGCCACAACGGCACATAATACAATTCATTCTTTCCTCAAATAGCTAATTGTGTTTACATAGCACCTTTGAGTTAATTAAATGCCCTAAGGCTCTTATAAGAGTGTAAAAAAACACAAATGGGCATTGAGCCAATGAGTAGATAGTAGAACAAATGGTGAAAATCTGTGTCAAAGAAGGAGCTTTTAAGCAACAAGTAAAAAAATGCTGGAGATACTCAACAGATCTTGCAGCATCTCTGGACAGAGAAACAGAGTTAACATTTCGAGTCCAATATGACGCTTCTTCAGAACTGAAGAAATTAAATAATGCAGTGTTCCAAGCACATTAACTTCAAACATTTATTTTCCTTTAAGAAGCTCAACAGTGTTCAATTGAAAAGAAAATAAGTTGAATCAAAAGCTTGGTCAGTCAATAAACAATCAAGGAAAAGCTCTAGATCAGAATTTTTTAAGTCCAAGCTGCAAGCTGTGACTGTGTAACAAGAAATAGAAGAACTCAGACAAATCAAAGAATCAAAAAGTCCCTACAGTGTAGAAGCAGGCCATTTGGTCCATAGAATCCACAGTGGCCCTTCGAAGAACATCCCTCCCAGATCTACCCCTAACCTATCCTTGTAACCCTGCATTCCCCATGGCTAACCCACCTAGTCTGCACAACTCTGGACACTACGGGGCAACTTAACATGGCCAATCCACCTAACCAGCACGTCTTTGGGCAAATACTTAAAAATCCCAGATATTTATCTCAGTTCCAATGGGATTGTTTAACATAGACAAATAACTATAGTATTAAGCATAATTAATATTAGTTAGAAAGGACATTGTAATGACTATAATTCTTGTCCCTTCTGCACTATCCACAGCTGCATCCCTCCTCTGCTCCATCGTTCCCTCCTCCCTATTCAAACCCACTCAACTCTCACCATCCCCATTCTGCTCTTTGCCCATGCTGCATCAATTGGTTCTCTTACTACTCCCCCTTCACTCCACATTCCCTCTGCTCTCTCATTACCTACTGCACACTGCTGTCCTCCTTGCTACCCTCTGCAAGGTAACTGTGCTCTTTTCTGCACCACTTCAATTCCTTCCACCCCTAACTCGCCTCTAACCCTTACGCTCCCCACTACATCTCCTGCTCTCCTCTTCATCCTTGCTCCATTCTAAGCAATACTGTCTCTACAATCCTCCAATCCCCTCTAATCTCCAGTCTCCTCAAATACTCCTGCACCTTTCTACATACCTTCTGACAATCTGCTCACCTACATTACCCTACTCCTCTTAACCTCCCACTCCTCTCTAACCCATTGTTGCCCTCTACCACCCCACACTGCTCTAACCCCCTATGCCTGTGTGGCAGGGTGAAATGTGAGGAGGATATTATGAGAATACAGGATGACTTGGACAGGCTAGGTGAGTGGATGGGTGCATGGCAAATGCAATTTAATGTGGATGAATGTGTGGTTATCCACTTTGGTGGCAAGAACAGGAAGGCAGATTACTATCTAAGTGGAGTCAAGTTAGGTAAAGGGGAAGTACAATGAGATCTAGGTGTTCTTGTACATCAGTCAATGAAAGCAAGCATACAGGTACAGCAGGCAGTGAAGAAAGCTAATGGCATGCTGGCCTTCATAACAAGAGGAATTGAGTATTGGAGCAAAGATGTCCTTCTGAAGCTGTACAGGGCCCTGGTGAGACAGCATCTGGAGTATTGTGTGCAGTTTTGGTCTCCAAATTTGAGGAAGGACATTCTGGTTATTGAGGGAGTGCAGTAGGTTCACGAGGTCAATTCCCGGAATGGTGGGACTATCATATATTGGAGCGACTAGGCTTTGAGTTTAGAAGGATAAGAGGGGATCTGTTTGAGACGTATAAGATTATTAAAGGATTGGACATTCTGGAGGCAGGAAGCATGTTTCCGCTGATGGGTGAGTCCAGAACCATAGGACACAGTTTAAAATTAAGGGGTAGGCCACTTAGAACAGAGTTGAGGAGGAACTTCTTCACCCAGAGAGTGGTGGATCTATGGAATGCTCTGCCCTAGAAGGCAGTGGAGGCTAAGTCTCTGCATACTTTCAAGAAAGAGATGGTAGAACTCTTAAAGATAGTGGAATCAAGGGTTATGGGGATAAGGCAGGAACACGATACTGTTTGTGGATGATCAGTCATGATCATAATGAATGGTGGTTCTGGCTCGAAGGGCTGAATGGCCTACTCCTGTGCCCATTCTGCAGCCACTTCCTTCATCCTTCCACTGTCCTCTACATCCCCCTCTCTTTTCTCCACACCGTATGCTCTCTGCTTCCTTCCGTATCCCCCACTGCCCTGAACCTCCTACTCTCCTCTGTAACCCTCCACACCATGCTATCTTCCCGAGACCTCTCTACTGGTCTGCATCCCTCGATGATTCCCGTTCCCCTCTAACCCATGCACCTGCTACATCCCAGCACAATTCTTCATTCCCCACTCCACTCAACGTCTTCACTCCCATCTACGCCACAATGGAAAGCTCAATTGTTTTCTGGGAGTGTTGGTTTGTCAGTTCAAATTTCTCATAGGGTTAAGGAGAATCTAAAGGGTTTTTTTACAAATACATTAAGATCAAAAGGGAAACTAGAGAGAGAATAGGGCCCCCCAAAGATCAGCAAGACGGCCTTTGTGTGGAGCTGCAGAAAATGGGGGAGATACTAAATGAATATTTTGCACCAGTATTTACTGTGGCAAAGGACATGGAAGATACAAAATGTAGGGAAATAGATGGTGACATTTTGAAAAATGTCCGTATTATAGAGGAGGAAGTGCTGGATGTCTTGAAATGCATGAAGGTGGATAAATCCCCAGGACCTGATCAGGTGTACCCTAGAACTCTGTGAGAAGCTAGGGAAGTGATTGCTGGGCCTCTTATTAAAATATTTGTATCATTGATAGTCACAGATGAGGTGCCAGAAAACTGGAGGTTGGAGAAAACTGGAGGTTGGCTAACGTGGTGCCACTGTTTAAGAAAAGTGGTAAGGACAAGCCAGGGAACTACAGACCAGTGAGTCTGATGTCAGTGGTGGGCAAGTTCTTGGAGGGAATCCTGAGGGACAGGATGTACGTGTATTTGGAAAGGCAAGGACTGGTTAGGGATAGTCAACATGGCTTTGTGTGTGGGAAATCATGTCTCACAAACTTGATTGAGTTTTTTGAAGAAGTAACAAAGAAGATTGATGAGGGCAGAGCGATAGATGTGATCTATATGGACTTCAGTAAGGCGTTTGACAAGGTTCCCCATGGGAGACTGGTTAGCAAGGTTAGATCACATGGAATACAAGGAGAACTAGCCATTTGAATACAGAACTGGCTCGAAGGTAGAAGACAGAAGTTGGTGGTGGAGGGTTGCTTTTCAGACTGGAGGCCTGTGACCAGATGAGTGCCACAAGGATCGGTGCTGGGTCCTCTACTTTTTGTTCATTTACATAAATGATTTGGATGTGAGCAAAAGAGGTACAGTTAGTAAGTTTGCAGATGACAGCAAAATTGGAGGGGTAGTGGACAGCGAAGAAGGTTAGAGCTGAAAATGTGTTCCTGGAAAAGCGCAGCAGGTCAGGCAGCATCCAAGGAGCAGGAGAGTCGACGTTTCGGGCATAAGCCCTTCTTCAGGAAAGAAGGTTCTTTCAGCGAAGAAGGTTAGCCCAGATTACAACAGGATCTTGATCAGATGGACCAATGGGCTGAGAAATGGTAGATGGAGTTTAATTCAGATAAATGCGAGGTGCTACATTTTGGGAAAGCAAATCTTAGCAGGACTTATACACTTAATGGTCAGGTCCGAGGGAGTGTTGCTGAACCAAGAGACCTTGGAGTGCAGGTTCATAGCTCCTTGAAAGTGGAGTCATGTAGATAGGATAGTGAAGAAGGCGTTTGGTATGCTTTCCTTTATTGGTTAGTGTATTGAATACAGAAGTTGGGAGGTCATGTTGCGGCTATACAGGACATTGGTTAGGCCACTGTTGAAATATTGCATGCAATTCTGGTCTCCTTCCTATCGGAAAGATGCTGTGAAACTTAAAAGGGTTCAGAAAAGATTTACAAGGATGTTGCCAGGGTTGGAGAATCTGAGCTACAGGGATAGGCTGAACAGGCTGGAGCTGTTTTCCCTGGAGCGTCGGAGGTTTACAAAATCATGAGGGGAATGGATAGGATAAATACGCAAAGATTTTTCCCTGGGGTGGGGGAGTCCAGAACTAGAGGGCATAGGTTTAGGGTGAGAGGTGAAAGATATAAAAGAGACCTAAGGGGCAACTTTTTCACACAGAGGGTGGTACAAGTATGGAATGAGCTGCCAGAGAAAGTGGTGGAGGCTAGTACAATTGTAACATTAAAAGGCATTTGGATGGATATTTGAATAGGAAGGGTTTGGGAGGGATATGGGCTGGGTGCTGGCAGGTGGGATTAAATTGGGTTGAGATATCTGGTCGGCATGGACGGGTTGGACCGAAGGGTCTGTTTCCGTTCCAAACATCTCTATGACTCTATTTCCTTGCTGAAATGTTGTAAATGTTACTATAATTTTTCAGGCAGTATGCACACAAATTGCCTTCTGCTTGGCTTGCACATATGCATTCCCCTTTCTAATGTGCATTCATGCATATCTGCAAGCCTCATCTTCCGTCTCCAACCACCAAGGTGAGTGGGAAGAGGAGGAAATCATATAAGCCAGAAAGGTGAAGTAACTCAGCCTGATTGGCTGAAATCGTTACCAATAGGCAAAACGCCTTGGGAAATTCCCAGTGTCCGACTGGCTAAGACGGGCATCAATGAAGAGCTTCCAGTCAGAGTCAGGACAATGGAGAGAGACAGATAAGCACAGTGGCCACAAGAAATACTAAGTGATGATAACCAAACAGGGGAAGGGAGACAGAAAGTTCTGAAGTTTAATAGAATGCTAGGTGATCTCACTGAAACATATAAAGTTCAGAAGGGGATTGACAGGGGAGACACTGAATGAATGTTTCTGCTGGCTAGAAAACCTAGAGCACAGGCCAGAGTCTCAGGATACAATGTTAATAATTTAGGAATGGGATAAAGTAATAATGCTTATTCCTCTAAATATCCCCAAAACACACAAACACTCATGCAAGATCACTTCAGGAAAAAAGATCTTCCTGCAAAGCTTGGTCTTCTGAAAAAAGAAACGTTGGTTAATGGGTTATTCTGGAAGGTAAAAGGATAAAGCATGGAATATTCTGACAGTCTTTTGTCTTGATGCTCCAGTCAGTGTGGTCAATGCATTATTGTCTCTTAAGTCTTGAGACACAGCTTACTGAAGCAAAACAATCTGGAAATTCCTCGGTCAAAAAGACAAATATCCTTGAGTTCACCTTGAACTCAAGAAGAGTTTTTTTCAGAAATGGAAGATGTCAGTTGGGCAGCTTGCTCTTAGCAGGCGTTCCTTCAAGTGAACCAAATTAAACAAGTGCCTCTCCAGGCAAATCACCGTTCAAAACAATCTCAGCAGTAAAGCAAGGATCATGGGCAGCATAGTAGCTCAGTGGTTAGCACTACTCCCTCACAGCGCCAGGGATTCAGGCTCAATTCGGCCCTTGGGCAACTGTCTGTGACCAGTTTGCACATTCTTCCAATGTTCTCCGGTTTCCTCCCACAGCCCAACAATGGGCAGGTTAGGTGGATTAGTTGTGCTAAATTGTCCACAGAATCCAATGATGTGTAGGTTATGTGGATTAGCCATGGAAAATGCAGGGTTACAGGGATAGGGTGGCAGGGGGTGGGTAAGACCATAAGACAGAGGAGCAGAGGTTAGGCCATTCAGCCCATCGAGTCTGCTCTGCCATTCAATCATGGCGAATAAGGTTTTCAACCCCATTCTCCCGCTTTCTCCCCGTAACCCTTGATCCCCTTGACAAACAAGAACCTATATATCTCTGTCTTAAATACACTCAATGACCTGGCCTCCACGGCCTTCTGTGGCAGTGAATTCCATGATTCCTCACTCTCTGGCTGCAATAGTTTCTCCTTATCTCCATTCTAAAGGGGTCTTCCCTTTACTCTGAGGCTGTGCTCTTGGGTCCTAATCTCTCTTACCAATGGAAACATCTTCCCAACATCCATTCTGTCCAGGCCATTCAGTATTCTGTAGTCTGAGTGGGATAATTTTGGACGGCCAACGTGGACTCAATGGGCCGAATGGTTGCTTCCACACTGTATGGATTGTATGATCTGCGGTAAAGCAAGCATTTATCATTAGCCATTTGATTTACAGGAGGCCTTGTTTGTTACAAAAAAATAGATTTGGCAAGCTTGTCTTCATTGACCACAACATTGAGTATAGAAGTTGGGAGGTCATGTTATGGCTATACAGGCCATCAAACCTACATATCCCTGCACACTATGGGCAATTAAGTAATCCACCTAGTATGCACATCTTTGGACTGTGGGAGGAAACTAGAGCATCCAGAGGAAACGCACGCAAACATGGGAAAAACGTGCAAATGAGAGTGGAATCGAACCCAGGTCCCTGGCATTGTGAGACAGCAGTGCTAGCCACTGTGCCACCCAGGATATTTTCTGTCTTGTAACGAATGCTGGGTAACACTACTGCCATTGACTGATTGTTGTTTTTAAAAAGTAATTCATGAGAAATGAAAGTGGGGAAATCTAATGTATGTGCCGATGTCAATGTGCATGGGATGTGGTGACATCAGCAATGAATTTGCAGCTGTATCCTCCTTCCTGTTGCAGTCAGCCCCATGTGCAGATGTGCTGGCGGCTGTATTAACAGTCAGAGTAATCACTCATATTAGAAAATCTCCAATGTCTACAAAATGAAGAGAGTTACCTCTTTTAAAGAAAGCTCAGATTCACACTGTGCGTGTGGATAATTCTGCACATATACCCTTTGACAGTAAAAAACATAGCGCAGCTGAAATAAGCACAATAAATATGAGCAAACTGAATGGAATAATATTGCTGGTAGTTCAGGCAAGGTTACTGCACACTCATGTTTCATACATGTGTACTCAGAGCGTTTTGGGATGTTAGACTTAACAAAATCACTCCAAGTTTTTTCCACTAAATTTGAAAGAAATCCATTTTCCACACTCCTGTTGTGGAACTGATCACCACCGCCCCCCCCCCCCTCCCCCCCCTCCCTCCCGCCCCACCCCACCTCAAATTTATCAAGAACATAGCCTAGATCCTAACTTTTATCTTATTTAAAGGCAACTGTAAGGTTCTGTGTTCCAGATGTAATTCAATTGGTTACACTACTTGGCTTTAAGCAAAACACACTTCATTCTTACCCTATACAGTTAAAATATAAACAAAAGAAAGAGGAATATAACTTTCATTTTATTGGAAAATGTAACATAATAATAGATTATTTAACGACTAAACAGCATCTACTCCAAAAGGTAACAGCACATAAACACACCCTTGACAAAGGCAAATTCAATAAAACAGATTGTCTCACATGTAGTTTTTTTTCCCAGTACACGAAGAAAGAACACCAAAAGAAAATTCTGGTCGACAGAGAGGTACGGCAGCTTCCACAACTAACTTTCAAAACCCACCAACTACTAAAACTCTGGTTCTGTGGGAGCCTGACTTCACCCATTCACGCTGCTTCTATTGTTCTAAATTTTATAAAAAACCCAAGGTTTCACAAGCTGATTGCCTTACTGGCTTGGAACAGACCACTCAACACTTCTGTCTCAACCTCTCTTCATAACAAAAAAAGGACAAAATATACCTCTTAAAGACAAAGTATCGTCACACCTCTCCGCTTTCAAAATAATGAACCATCAGTATACAAAGATGGCTTCATTTTTAAAAATCTTTAGTGTTACTCCATTAGTATACTACAATAGATATATATACATTGCATTGACTCTAAACATGCAAGTATTCAATACTGCATTCCATTTCAAATCGTTTCTTCCACCACCAAACACTTTCATCTTCCTTCATCAAAGTTTTGACAACACGTTGGCAATTACGTTCTCTCGTTCTGCCATGTGTATATTTTTCAAATTAAATGGCTGTAACAATAAACTCCATCTCAACAGACTGGAATTTTTATCTTTAGATTGTTCCAAAAACATTAAGGGATTATGATCAGTATATGCGATTGTTTCAGACACATTACTGGCTCTCTTCCACAAAAGGGTCATGGACGGATCTTCTCCTGAACCTTCATGGGTTGCCGCACGGTCTCCACCATGGATCTTGCTGCAAGTTTTCATTCTGCAGGTAGCTTTTGGGTTTTTGTTTTTATCACCCTCAGCTTGGAACTTCCTGAATGTTCTGCGGCCTTTGGCCAATGAGGCCATTAGCATGGTTCAAAGCATCCAATATCCTTCACTGCTGCCATGCCAGGATGGTCTAAAGTGCATGTCCTCAGGCACTGGCTAGAATTCAAGATGCCAGAAAGTTTGATTGACACTTCTCTAATTCATAACCCTTGGGTTGGTTGTAACTGGTTCCCCCTGAATGTTTATGACGTCTATGGCCTTGGTTTCCACTGTTCTCTGTAGTCAAAAGCAGCTAGCTGTTTAACTTAATTTGGCCAACTTTCTGTCAGGCCCAATTTTTCCAGTTGTGGGTCAATTTAGAATGTCCAACTTTGAGCCCATGGTTACTTGACCATAGTCCTTCCTGTTGATCCCATGAAGCGTCTACCAAAAACGGGATCACAGACTTAGACCAAACTCTCATGCAGCCACGTATCAAGTCTCAGATGGATAGTCTAACTGCATGAATAACTGCGTTCCTGTTGTACATGGACAATAATTCCCTGTCCACTAACTCCCATCCTCATGCACATCAGTAATATGTACACAGTACTTAACAGTACTATATACATAACTTGAGAATTAGCCACTATTTTCATTCACTGGCTAACCCTTAAACCTCTTTGGTGATTAGCAGCACTAAAGAGAGTAAATTCAAACAACCAACAACGTAAATAGTCCTTTCACACCATAGTCTGGGTTAATTAATTTCTTGGCTCCTACTGTAAGAACATAGAGTCCATCGATAGTTTCTGGTTCAGTTCATGGATCCAGTAGAGACATTCAAGCATGATGGCAGTGAGATAGATTCAAGTAAACAGGATGAACAACACAGCCAGGGGTGATAGGAGACAGACCCATGAGTTATTGGCACTTTTGAGGCCCAGTCCCAGAAATCACTCCACAAATCACTCTGATTGTCCTGATACCCTTTTGATTTTGCTCTGTCTGCTGAATAACAGTGTCAAAGACATGAAGTGCATTTGCCAGTTGCTTCATTTTTCTGGTAGGAGTTCAATGCCAGTGTTGTACTTCTCCCAATAAAGTTTTTCTGAGTTTGTCACTGATGTTGACAAAGATCTCATTTCTCTTGTGGATGTCTGAGAGTTTGATTAGACTAATCCTGCCTGGTATGTGCACCTTAGTACAAAAGACTTTGGATGTTCCATATAAAGATCCCGCACCGATGGTGTTTTAGAGAAGTTGTGATGCAGTATTCTCCTTGCCATTTATATGCTACCTGATATCTGTGTTTAGGCTCTGGTTCACTACAGTACAACTTAGAATGGCATTTGTCAGAAAATAACACGTCATATTCAATGTATGGGGTAGGGACACACAATTACCTCTTTAGTGCAATGACATTTATTCAGAGTGGCACCTACAAACCTTCCCTCTTTCTCAACAGCGTACAGAAGGGTGCCGTCGGATTTACCTCAGATACCACCTCTTAGATAATGCTGACATTTTCCACTTGAAGACTTGTAATCCATTTTGATTTGGTGTTTTGATCAGGATCTGCAGTACCATCCTTCTGGTCTTTTCCGGTGTCCTTAATTGTTGTTAAATCAGACTTTGGTTAGTTGCCGTAATTTACAATTTAAAATATTGGATCATCTCTTCCCATGGAACGAGTGCTCATCACTAATCCAAGGTTCTCCCTCAACTGTTGAATCATGCACTGGCCATAGGTGCTGCACAGGGTCTATTCTGCTGCCTACTGTCATCATCTATCTTTCCCTAGATAATTATTTATAGTCCTGGCTTGTCCTCTCAGCACTGTTACCAGGCTCTTGATTTTCTTTCATTGCCTCTGTGCATCTTGCCGAATGTCCAGATTAATTTTATCCAAGGTATGTTTAACTTGCTTTGTTAAAAATCTGTGCTTATTATCCAAACGAGCCAAATTGTGAGTAATGATTGTGGACACTCCTGCTCCGAACGCTGTTTCAAATCATTCAACATTTCGTTTTACTACAACCCACTGGAGTGGATCTGGCCTCCCATGTCAATCACTGTTCTCCATTCCAATAGTCAAACAGTTAAATACAACTGTAATTCCTAAATTCCTGTATCCACTTCCCCCATGTCCCCCAGGAGCACCTAGAGTTTTTGGCTGTTGCCTTGGGATCTATAAACCTTTAACTGATTAGCATGGTACTACTCAGCTTTTCCTCTATCAAAATTCTGTACCAGGACGCGCTGGCTTAGTACATACTGAATGGGGATCTGAACACCAGGAGCCAGGATGTTCCCGGTATTCAAATTTGCCACATCACTCGCTGCCCTACCTTTACCCAGTTCATCTTCCCATCTGTTTTTTCCTTTTGGCCATTCTTATGGCCACTGCTTTGTGTGCAGTCTCTACATTTTCAAAAACAATTTTCTCATGCCAGAGGGCTTTGATCTCTGGCTCTGTCAAGTTTAATCCTAATAAGGGTCCAATACATCTCATGGGGTGTCCAGTCATTAGAATGTGAGGGCTAAATTCAGCTGAATTGGAGGGTAAGTTCCTTATGAGTATGAAGAGTTTGCCAAGATTGTGCACAATGACCGGAATATACTTATTCGCATTTTTGATTTGATTTGATTTAGTATTGTCACATGAACCCAAGTACAGGGAAAAGTTTTGTTTTGCGTGCAGTACAGCACATCATAACATACAAAGACACAAAAATCATTGGGTGATTAAACAGAGCGATGAATACAAAGTTATGGCTGCAAATAAGGTGTGCGAAAAGCAAAATCAATATTAGATTTGGAATTTGAGAGGTCTATTCAGAAGTCTAATAATAACAGAGAAGAAGTTGTTCTTGAACCTGTTGGTATGTGGTTTTAAGCTTTTGTATCCTTTGCCTGACGGAAGAGGTTGGAAGGTGGGTGGGGTCTTTGATGATGTTGGCTGCCTTTCTGCAGCTACAAGAAGTGGGCGGCACGGTGGCACAGCGGTTTGCACTGCTGCCTCACAGCACCAGAGACCCGGGTTCAATTCCCGACTCAGGCGACTGACTGTGTGGAGTTTGCACATTTTCCCCGTGACTGCGTGGGTTTCCTCCGGGTGCTCCGGTTTCCTCCCATAGTCCAAAGATGTGCAGGTCAGGTGAATTGGCCATGCCAAATTGCCCGTAGTGTTAGGTAAGAGGTAAATGTAGGGGTATGGGTGGGTTGCGCTTCGGCGGGGCGGTGTGGACTTGTTGGGCCGAAGGGCCTGTTTCCACACTGTAAGTAATCTAATCTAAGTATAGATGGAGTCAATGGATGGAAGGTTGGTTTGTGTGATGGACTGGGCTGCGTTCACAACTCTCTTTAGTCTCTTATTGTCCTGAGCGGGAAAGTTGCCATACCAAGCCGTGATGTTTTCAGAGGTGGGATCAAAATTCTTGCAGGCTTTCCTTGCTGCTCAATAGCATTTGAGACAAGTGTTTAGGCTCAATTTGCCGTTCAGCAATGTCAGCGCAGACCGATCTAGGTTACCAAAAACTCATGTGAACTGTTTCCACAGGTGCCTGGCAAAAGTAGTTAGGTGCTCCCCCCCTTCGCTGCCCACACTTATTTAATTCCTCCACTTCTGCATCCAGGATTCCATTCTTATGACTTACAACTCCCCTCCTCCCACATTCAGAGGATTGGGAAAAGCAGAATGGAATGCAGGCTCAGGCACATTAACACTGATTTTATCCCCTTGACATTGTTCAGCCAATGGAGAATGCATTGTTGGTGGTTGCTGTTGAAAATAAAAGGGGGGCAGCTTTGGCTCAAATACAGGGATCTATTTTGATATCTCGACCAGTTGTGAGAGTGCAAATATGGTTGTATAAGTAGTTGGATTTCTGTTCTGGCCATTCTGATGTGGTCAGTGGGTTTATCCAGGCAGGATAAGGTCCTAGCGACGCTGAAGGACCTACTCTGTCTGGAAAGGGAGGTGGCAGTCACCAGTCTTCAATGTTCTCGGCCTATCTTTGGACTTGTTCTTCCATTTCCTCTGTCTATTTCTTAACCATCTAATTCTATTGTCCCAAATATATATATTATTCCCTGATGCATGAAAAATTGAGACTTTAATTTTTCATTTTTGAACTGGCATTTCAAATGATCCACAGAATAGGCTCGGTTTTCTTACCCTGCCAAGTGCAGGATTCTGAGCACAGCCCGTACATTTTCACATTTCTTATTCAGTTCGTAAACAGCTTTGGATACACTGACTGCACATGGATGTGAGGTTTAAAGATGTATTCCTTCAGCGTTCCATGCCACTTCCCAGCATTTCTGTTTCAATATTTGTTCACTGCAAGAGTCAACTCAGCTTGGCCGCTTCTTATTTAGGCATTTTCTCAGTACCTCCTCCTACTCTGGGCAGTGCCATTTCTGCTGTTGTTCCCTTACATTGTTTCTCTCTCTTGGGTACTTGACCTGAAATTAGCTGCTTTTCACTTCCCTGGTTATTTCTTACTTCATTGGTCCCCAACCCTACACAAGCTTCTACATATCCTCATGGTCCCTGATGTCAATACTTGGCTTCTCCTAACTTCATGGTTCTCGAGTGTATTTGGTTTCCTTGCCTCTGTTGTCTGTATGTCCACAACCTTGTACCAGCCAATGCTATATTTCCTTTTCTGTGGGTCCCCAATGCTGTACTAACTGAAGCTCACTCTGCTCTCTCTGCCCCCCCAAAAGAGTTCATCCCAAGGCACAGGGGTTGAATAGAGACAAGTTCTGGCTCTCACTAAATTCCTGCCTGAAAACATCTAAAGCCTGAACTATTCTAGCTCTGACTGTTAGCCTTCCCAACATTACAACTATATGGTTAATGGCCCAATCACCGAGTGGAAACATTCACCCTCTTTCACCCACTTGAATCTGTGGGGTAGCAGTCCTATTAATTCAGACTCAGGCTGGATGTCCAAGAGTTCAAGGTTTGGTGGGTTTTAACTTCAGAAGTTATACAAACACTTCTAATCAAAGCCCACCCAGGTACACCAATATTGTCAAGACTGCTTTGTAGACTTTGACCAGTTACCAAAGCACTCTCGTCATTGAGGTTGACAAAGGGACACAGAATTCAATTGGTGTTTCAATTTGATTTTATTTACTATTTAAAAACACCATGTGGTCAGCTCCCAAATTCTCAAAATATTTACCAACTAGCTTTATCCATCCAAGAAAGGATTTTCTCTGTAACAATCCATGTTTTTGAACTGGGCCATTGGAATATCCTTCCTCTCTGATGTAGGGCTGGCTTGCTTCCACAAAGGGAGGGGGGTCTCAAAGGTCAGAGCAGATCTTCTCAATTCACTGTACAGTCTTCCAACACAAGTCTTTGCTGTGCAGGTGGTTTCAGGTGTTTGTTTTTATCCACCTCAGCCTGGACTTTCCTGAATGTTCTGCGGCCTTTGGCCAATGCATAACCTACAGTCAATTTATGTAAGATCCTGTAAAGCCCACTTTAGAAATTGAACCAGTCCGACTCAAAATGGGACACAGACAGACTTTAACCTCACACCTTGTCTAACCTAAGCTGACACATTTTGTTAGAAAACCTGAAGCTATCTTGAGAATGTGACTTAAAAGGAGTTCTGGGATTTACATATTAATAAACCAAAACTAGCAAAGCCATTTTAAAAGAAGAAAGTTAATACAGTTGGTTTACTATATTTCAGTTGCATGACACTGTAACCTTTGGCTATAAATTGTGTCTTATGGCCCTGCTCCTCCGATGAAGGAGCATCGCTCCGAAAGCTAGAGCTTCCAAATAAACCTGTTGGACTATAACCTGGTATTGTGTGATTTTTAAACTTCATACTCTAATCAAGCAGAGTCAACATGGCACCATGAAAGGGAAATCATATTTGGCTAATTGATTGGAGCTTTTTAAGCAAGTCACAACCAGATCGAGGGGAACCAACAGACAGGTGTATTCAGACTTCCAGGAGGCATCCGACAAGGAACCTCACAAAAGGATAACGCATAAGAGCACACAGTGTCGGAGTTTATATATTGGCGTGGACAGAAATTAGGCAGGAAACAGCAAATGGGGATAAACGATTCTTTTTCAGGTTGGTGAACACTAAACGTTTCACAGCCACGGAAGTGTTATGCTGCAGGATGCCATTCGGCCCATCGTACCTGTTCCATTTCACCATAGGAGCACAATAACTTTAGTGCCCTGAATCAGAGAACATAGGGGGCTAACACCTTCAACATATTGTCTAGCTATCACCATTGTTAACAGCTAACAAAAGGGTTTTTCAAAAAAAGGGTTTTGTGATTTACACATGAAAGAAGTGAAACTATCACTGTATTCTAACAGATAAAAGGCTTAACAGACAATCAATTCTTCAATGTATAATTTCAGTTATATCACACTGTAAATTGTTGCTATAAATTGTGTGTTACAATCGAGTCCTCCACAATCACCTGATGAAGGAGCGTCGCTCCGAAAGCTAGTGCTTCTAATTAAACCTGTTGGACTATAACCTGGTGTTGTGTGATTTTTAACTTTGAATCGTAGATTGCCTTTCTCCAGCGTTTTTCACCACCAGCTTGTTTGTACATCCGAAGTGGAAGCTTCCCCCCCTTCAACTCACCGACCAAACTGTTTCGCTTTTATCGGATAAATCGACGAAAATTCCTGACGAGGCTTCCCCCACTAAAGACCGCACGACCGAAGGCCCGGTTAAAACACCCTCCCACTGCGCAAGCGCCAGCTTTCCAACCGTCAGGGGGGAGAGGAAGGGGCGGGGCAGAGGCTGTTAAGGGTGGGGCTGACGCCGACGGGGGTGGGGCTGAGCGTGATGAGTTGGTGGGGGAGAAGGGGGCGGCGCTGAGGCTTTCATGGTGTCACGCGGCGAGACTAATGGGGGTGGTGCTAAGGTGGAGGGGGCGGGACTGAGGAGAACGAGGCGGGGCTGAGATTGAGGAGGGGGCGTGGTCTGAGGTGAGAGGGCCGGACTGAGTTTGAGGAGGCGGGGCTGTGATTGAAGGGGCGGAGCTGAGGCGCCGGGGGAGGTGGTACCATCTCGCGGCAGAAAGGCGAAGTGGCTCAAACTGATTGGATTAAATCCTTGCCAACAGGAGGCGGCACCTTGCGACGATCTGATCCCCGATAGGCGAAGATCCTTGTCAATCAATGTCCTTGACAGCCTCTATTTCCGGCTGGAGGAGAGAGTGCTCGGCGACGGTGTTGTCTCGAAGGGGAGTTGTGACAGTGACAGCCCCGGGGCCTGTTTGTTGGTGGTACCCGAGCGGCGGCGATGATGGAAGTGTTGGATGCTGATGGTGCCCTCGAGTGGGACAGTAAGCTCAGTGAGCTCAACCTGTCGGCAGGACTGCAGTGCGAGGCCCTCTACCCGACGGTAGGATCGCTCACCGGAGCCTGGGGCTCCCACAACCTCCATCCCCTCAACCTGTGAATGCGGCCCCAGTTAAAGGCTGCACATCGGGGAATTACCTGATCTCACCCATCCCTCCATTCTCGGTGCCCACCCCCGTCTCGTCCTATCCCCCCCCGTCTCGTCCTATCCCCCCCCCGTCTCGTCCTATCCCCCCCCCCGTCTCGTCCTATCCCCCCCCCAGTCTCGTCCTATTCCCCCCCGTCTCGTCCTATTCCCCCCCCTCCCCCAGTCTCGTCCTATTCCCCCCCCCCCTCCCCCAGTCTCGTCCTATTTCTCCCCCCTCCCCCAGTCTCGTCCTATTTCTCCCCCCCCCCCCAGTCTCGTCCTATTTCTCCCCCCCCCCCAGTCTCGTCCTATTCCCCCCCCTCCCCCAGTCTCGTCCTATTCCCCCCCACTCCCCCAGTCTCGTCCTATTCCCGACCCCCAGTCTCGTCCTATTCCCGACCCCCAGTCTCGTCCTATTCCCCCCACTCCCCCAGTCTCGTCCTATTCCCGACCCCCAGTCTCGTCCTATTCCCGACCCCCAGTCTCGTCCTATTCCCGACCCCCAGTCTCATCCTATTCCCCCCACTCCCCCAGTCTCGTCCTATTCCCGACCCCCAGTCTCGTCCTATTCCCGACCCCCAGTCTCGTCCTATTCCCCCCACTCCCCCAGTCTCGTCCTATTCCTGACCCCCAGTCTCGTCCTATTCCTGACCCCCAGTCTCGTCCTATTCCCGACCCCCAGTCTCGTCCTATTCCCGACCCCCAGTCTCGTCCTATTCCCGACCCCCAGTCTCGTCCTATTCCCGACCCCCAGTCTCGTCCTATTCCCGACCCCCAGTCTCGTCCTATTCCCCCCACTCCCCCAGTCTCGTCCTATTCCCCCCACTCCCCCAGTCTCGTCCTATTCCCGACCCCCAGTCTCGTCCTATTCCCGACCCCCAGTCTCGTCCTATTCCCCCCACTCCCCCAGTCTCGTCCTATTCCCCCCACTCCCCCAGTCTCGTCCTATTCCCCCCACTCCCCCAGTCTCGTCCTATTCCCCCCACTCCCCCAGTCTCGTCCTATTCCCCCCACTCCCCCAGTCTCGTCCTATTCCCCCCCACTCCCCAAAGTCTCGTCCTATTCCCCCCCACTCCCCAAAGTCTCGTCTTATGCCCGCTCCTTACACTTCTCCAATAGTTCTGCACCCCCACCGCCGGTCTTTCCTGGTCTCCTTTACTCTTCTGGAAGAAAGTGAGGACTGCAGATGCTGGAGACTAGAGTTGAAACTTGTGGTGCTGGAAAAGCACAGCAGGTCAGTCAGCATCTGAGGAGCATGAAAATCGACGTTTTGGGCATAAGCCCTTCTTCCTGAAGAAGGGCTTATGCCCGAAACGTCGATTTTTTTTTTTTCTGTTCCTTGGATGCTGACTGACCTGCGCTTTTCCCGCACCACACTTTTCAACTCTTTACTCCCTTTTCCACTGCCTCAGTCTCCTCCACGTACCTCTGGGTGGCATGGTGGCTCAGTGGTTAGCGCTGCTGCCCCACAGCGCCAGGGACCTAGTTTGATTTCACAGTCCGGTGTCAGTCTTTGTGGAGTTTGCACATTCTCCCCTTACCTGTGTGGGTTTCTGCCGGGTGCTCTGGTTTCCTCCCACAGGCCAAAGATTACTAGGTTAGGTGGATTGGCCATGCTAAATTGCCCATAAGTGCCCAGGAATGTGTAGGCAAGGTGGATTGGGAAATGCAGGGTTACAGCGATGCAGGTCTGTGGGGGATGCTGTTCTGTGTGGACTTGTTGAGCTGAATGACTGTTTCCAAACTGTAGGGATTCTAAAATTCACATTCACATTCCACCCCCCTCTTCCCCCCCCCCCCCCCCCCCCAACTCCCACCCTCCCCTCTTTCCACCCTCCACCTTACACCCTCCTCAGAAGAAGTTTGGAGTATGGATTGTACCGCGTCCAGAAAGTGGCACTGACCTGTGTGGAAGCATTTCTTAGCTCTCTGAAATACATTCCAAAGCTTCCTTGTTTCCTTCCCCTCCCCTTCCTTGAATTTCTCTGTCAGTTTAAATGTGATCCAGAGGGGCACAGGCTCTCCTATAACATTAAAGAGCTGTCCCTTGGCATCCAGCAGCAGTGTGTCATTGTCCCTGGCAGGCTTTAAGTCAGCTTTCATTGCTGGGATCTCTGCCAAATTCCAATCTGCAATGAGCCAAGGTGCCTCCTTCATATCATGCAGCTTGGTTCATCTCTGAGGTGTCACATCCACATCTCTTGTTGATCTTCACAACTTTCTTCCCGTACCCCATGTTACCAAAAGAAACTGGATTAAATGATCGTAATGAACCAAAACACTGCAAATGCTGGAATTCTGAAACAAACAGAATGCCTGAAAAACTCAGCAGGTCTGGCAGCATCTTTGGAGAGAAGAACAGTGTTAATGTTTTGTGTTCAATATGACTTCTGTTCAGAAGTTCGAGAAAGGGTCATACTGAACTCAATGTTAACTCTGTTTCTCTTTCCACAAATACTGCCAGACTTCTAAGAATAACTGGCAGCTTTGTCCACCATTTTGGTTTCTGCATGCATTAGTTAATTGTAGATGGAGTATAGTTGGATTGCTAGGAGAAAGTGACTGCAGATGCTGGAAATCAGAGTAGAGTGTGTGGTGCTGGAAAAGCACAGCAAGTCAGGCAGCATCCGAGGAGCAGGAGAACCGACGTTTTGGGCATAAGCCCTTCATCCTGCTCCTCGGATGCTGCCTGACCTGCTGTGCTTTCCCAGCACCACAATCTTGACTATAGTTGGATTGCTGTTAACTGATGTAAGCTTGTTACAATAGCAGTTGCTCCTTTGGGGTTTGGATCTTCCATACGGGATGATGTTTTCCCATCAATAATACATGTGCAGACTCGACTGTTGGTTATTTTAAGAATGTGTGAACAAAGTAAACAAATGTTTATTTTGACAGGGTAGTTACAATGAAAAATGTCAAATAATGCAATATAATTCCTTGCTTGCATTCTGAAAATTGATGTTTGGAGTTTGAGTATTTTTGTTTTTATATGCATGAAGCAGGAATGCTTATCAAGGTAGCGACAATCATCTAGACTATCCAAAATCCTCCTTAGCTCAGAGAATGGTTGGAATGTTGAATTCTCTTCCATGTTGAGTTATTGAGACAAATAGCATAGCTACCTATAAGGGGAAGCTAGATTTTGAAACAGAAGGAACTGCTGATTAGAGGATTTGTTAGAGCATGAACATTGACTACTTGGGCCAAATTGGCTGTTTTCTGCTGTAAATGCAATGCAAGCCCAATTTCCTAATTGTCAGCCTGCTGCTGCATCTAAGTCTGAAGGAAGGCTAGCATAAGCTTGTTCTCCATCATAAGTCAATGAGTAGTTATGATTTGGTTATTTGATGTGGTTTTATATTTTGACTCTTTGTGGTGATAGATGTCTGGATTATAATCTTGCTGAAATAGTTTCTGGATCCATCCTAGCCAAGTTATCGAGTCATAGAGATGTACAGCATGGAAACAGACCTTTCGGTCCAACCCATCCATGCCAACCAGATATCCTAACCCAACCTAGTCGCACCTGCCAGCATCTGGCCCATATCCTTCCAAATCCTTCCTATTCATATACCCATCCAAATGCCTCTTTAATGTTGCAATTGTACCAGCCTCCACCACTTTCTCTGGCAGCTCATTCCATACTTGTACCACTCTCTGTGTGAAAACGTTGCCTCTCAGGTCTGTTTTATATCTTTCCCCTCTCACCCTAAACCTATGCCCTCTAGTTCTGGACTCCCTGACCCCAGACAAAAGACTTTGCCTATTTCCCCTATCCATGCCCCTCATAATTTTATAAACCTCTATAAGGTCACCCCTCAGCCTCCGACGCTCCAGGGAAAACAGCCACAGCCTGTTCAGCCTCTCCATATAGCTCAAATCCTCCAACTCTGGCAACATCCTTGTAAATCTTTTCTGAACCCTTTCAAGTTTCACAATATCATTCCAATAGGAAGGAGGCCAGAATTGAACGCAATATTCCAAAAGTGGCCTAACCAATGTCCTGTATAGCCGCAACATGATCTCCCAACTCCTGTATTCAATACTCTGACCAATAAAGGAAAGCATACCAAACGCCTTCTTCACTGTCATATCTACCTGTGACTCCACCTTCAAGGAGGTATGAACCTGTACTCCAAGGTCTCTTGAGTTACCAGGAATCTGTATGTATTGGGGCTGCTTTTGTTGCTTGCATGATTTGAGAACCTCCATTTAAGTTTGGAGGAAATCTACTTACACTTGAGTGGTTGAATTAATTGCAAGGAAGTAATGTTCACAAATGTAATGTGCAGAGCAAAGAAAAAGGAATCAGTACAGTAAGTATATAACTTTTTTTTAATAAAAAGGCTTAAGATAAATGATTGGTGATTGCAGTGAATCAATGAATAATTAAATGGACAAAAAAACAACGTAGGTTTGAAAAGTATGGAATTGGTGAGGCCTAGAATTCCATGATTCTATAGAAGCAAATGTATTTGCTTTGCTCAAGTGGACAAACATGACAACCATTAAGCCCACAAACAGCAATGAGATATTCAAGAAATTAATCTGGTTTTTCCAAAATGTGGTAGTACAGTGGCTCGGTAGTTACTGTGCCAGGGACTAAGTTCGATTCCAACCTTGAGCGACTGTCTGCGTGCAGATTGCATGTTCTCCCTGCATCTGTGAGAGTTTTCTCTGGTGCTCCTTTTTCTTCCCACAATCCAAATATGTACAGGCTTAAGTGGATTAGCCATGCTAAAATGCCCATAAGTGTCTAGGCTAGGTGGATTGGTCATTGGAAATGCAGTGTTACAGTGGGGTGGATTTGGATGGGATGCTCTTTGGAAAGTCGGTGCGGACTCAATGGGTCAAATGGCCTGCTTCCACATAATAGTAATGTGCTTCACCCTAGTAATCTATGCAGTCTCAGTGGGACCCAACCTCTGGAGTTCTGCCTGCAGTTTTGGTGGTCCTAACCCACGGAAGGATATTTGTGCCTGAAAGAGATGCAATGCAAGGTTCTCTCAAGCCTAATTCTCTGCATGTGTGGATTACTTTAAGGAGGAAGACTGTGCAGGTTCAAACCCGCCTTCCCTGGAGTTTAAAAGAATGAAAAGGAATCTTATTAAGACACAAAGTTCTTAAGAGGTCAATGCTGAGAAAATGTTTCCCTTGGCTACAGAATTTGGTATACTGGTCATAGTCTTTGGATTAGAGAGTGGAGAATGCTTGGCATTCAAATGCATTCAGAACAGGTATTTTGGATGCTAAAACTTCTGTTGTTATGGGAATTGTCTGTAGGTGGAATTGAAGTAGAAAATTAGTTGAAATAAATGACTGACAACAATGGATGGCTGCTACTTTTATGTATTCTGTTGACATTCCTGAAGAAGGGCTTATGCCCGAAATGTCGATTCTCCTGTTTCTTTGATGCTGCCTGACCTGTTGCGCTTTTCCAGCAACACATTTTTAAGCTCTGATGTCCGTCAGCACCAAGAAAGGCTGATGCTTTTTTTAAGCCCAAGAGAAAGCTAGAGTGATTTTAGACTTGCCAGCCCACACCGTTCTACTATTCACTTCCGCCACTTGACACCATGAGCTATGTTGTAATCGACATTCCAAAGATGAGGATTAGGGTGGAATACTTGAACCAGTTTTACTCTGCACTTTGTTCCTTTTGGTTAAAATCGTGAAGCAAAGTGGGTGTGCCTGCTCATCACCTGGAGGGCAATTAGAGATGGGCGATAAATACTGGCCTAGCAAGGGATGCCCACATCCCATGAAAGAATTTTAAAAAGTTCTTAATTGTGCAAAGTTCCACGTTGGTTAGTACCAGCAAGTTGGCCAAATACGAATCCTTTATTGGTGTCAATTGAATTGTTTGCATTGATTTGTTAAAGGTGATTCTTTGGTAGGTACGTCTCAAATCTGGCAATCTCACTGCCATCCTCGTCTGTAACATGGTGTTGGGAATGGGATGGATGATGATTTTATTTGGGAACCGTTTTGTCTTGAGATATCAGCTCAGGCCTGTGGTTCTCTCAGAAGAAAAGCAAGGGTGCATCTTTAAGGTTTTCTTGAGGTAGGAAGGATGAACAAAAAGAGAATGAGAGTCTTGGAACCTCCATTGTTTGCTATTGCTTCAATTTCCTTCTCCATGCCCCAGATCCCCTCGGACAAAATGGCTATGTTGACTAGAGACTTGGTGGTGGTCGTTGTTAGACATAAGGAATAGGCTGTTCGACCCTTTGAGCATGCTCCACTATTTAATACAATCATGGCTGATTCATGTTATCCACTTTCCTTCCCTTTCCCCATAACCTTTCATTCCCCTACTGATCAAGGATCTATCTCTGCCTTAAATGTACACAAGGTCTCTTCCACCACAGGTCTGTGACAAGGAGTTTCAAAGACTCTCAACTTCTGAGAGAAGAATTCCTCCTCATCTCAGTCTTAAATTGGCACCTCTTTATTTTGAGACTGTGCCTTCTGGTCGTAGAATCTCAAATAAGGGGAAACCTCCTCTCAGCATTTACCCTGTCAAGCCCCTTAAGAATCCTATATGTTTCAATGATATCACCTGTCATTCTTCTGACCTCCAGTGAGCAGACTCCCAACCAGTTTAACATTTGCTCCTAAGACAGTCCCGGGGATAATTCTTGTAAATATTCTCTGAACTGTTTCCAATGAAATATCTTTCCTAAATAAGGGAACCAAAACTGCTCATGGTACTGCAGATGTGGTCTCACCAGCACTTGTACAGTTGCAGTAAGATTTCCCTATTCTTATACTCCAAGGATAAGAGTCAGCATTCCATTAGGCCTTCCTGGTTGCCTGCTATAACTGTATGCTACCTTTGTGTTTCATGCACAAGTACCTCCAAGTCCCCTTATGTTGCAGCTTGCTTCCATTTTTCTCCATTTAAGTAATATTCAGTTCTTTTGTTTCACAGTTTCAAAATGAAGAACTTTTACTCTGTTTTCCAACTTTTTGCCCACTTAATTAACGTACCAATATTTCTGTGTAAACTGATTTGGAGATGCCGGTGTTGGACCAGGGTGTACAAAGTTAAAAATCACAACACCAGGTTATAGTCCAACAGGTTTAATTGTAAGCACTAACTGTTGGAGCACTGATCCTTCATCAGGTGGTTGTATGATGAAGGAGCAGTGCTCTGAAAGCTAGTGCTTACAAATAAACCTGTTGCACTATAACCTGGTATTGTGTGATTTTTAACTCTCTGTAAACTTCAAAGTTTGTGCGAAGATTTGTAGCTCGGGTGCTCGTTGCTGTGGTTCTGTTCGCCGAGCTGGCAGTTTTTGTTGCAAACGTTTCGTCCCCTGGCTAGGCGACATCATCAGTGCTTGGGAGCCTCCTGTGAAGCGCTTCTTTGATGTTTCCTCCGGAGGTCTCTGTAAACTGTTTGTATCCTGTTTGTATTCTGGTTGCATGTGTCGTTCATTTAGATTAGATTAGATTACTTAGTGTGGAAACAGGCCCTTCAGCCCAACAAGTCCACACAGACCCGCTGAAGCGTAACCCACCCATATCCCTACATTTACCCCTTCACCTAACACTACAGGCAATTTTAGCATGGCCAATTCACCTGACCTGCACGTCTTTGGACTGTGGGAGGAAACCGGAGCACCCGGAGGAAACCCACGCAGACACGGGGAGAATGTACAAACTCCACGCAGTCAGTCGCCTGAGGCGGGAACTGACCCCGGGTATCTGGCGCTGTGAGGCAGCAGTGCTAACCACTGTGCCACCGTGCCGCCCACCGTGTCACAGCTGTGGTGGTGGGTAATTACTTCCCCCAGTGAAACATTGTTATTCATTTGACCAAGGAGCTCCTCCAACACTGCTGTTAGTGGGGGTTAATGGATTGGTATTTGATTTTGTTTCTCAGGTCTTTTATTTGTGATGACTAACTTGGCTTTCGTATCGCTCTAGATAAACACAGCAATTTTATGAAAATGCTGGCTTCAGTTCTGCCACCAGTGTGAACAAGGTGCAAAGTGTTGAAATGATGTTCAATGCCTCCCATTTAAGGGATATCAGAGACTGTGTACAGGGCAGAAGTCAAAAGTATTAGTAGCAATCACCACGAGCCCAAGGTGACTAAGCCGGGTACGGTTTTAATTCCCTGGTACTCTGCAAGTTTCAACATATATTGGATATCAAATTCTCTCATTACTATTTTTATTGCTTACTTTTTATTGTTGCATTCGTCTAAACAATAAATCGATGACCTGTTTTTTTTCCCTTAAGTAATCGATGTTAAATATGGCAAGCTGCCCAATTGCTTGTTTACAAGATTACAATGACTGTCTTTACCCTTGGGAATTGAATTTCAAAGATTCTGATGCTTGATGGAGAAGTTGACAGCTGTTGTTCTAGTCAGTGAAAATCAGTTATCTTATTCCATGTCTTTGGTGTTTTTAAGAAAGGAACAGTAAATCCTGGACCTAATACCAGTTTAACTGCTATAAGGCATCAGTTTTCTGACTTTGATAGGTTAGTCCTTGACCCTCAGTGGTATTACATTATTTTCTATATGGGAGATCCAGAAAAATCAATTGAATGATGAGTTTGAGGTAACATATTCTGTTGCTTCAGTATTCGCAGTCTCTGTATAAGCATGGGGCTGTTTGCCCTGGAGCGTCAGAGGCTGAGGGGTGACCTTATAGAGGTTTACAAAATTATGAGGGAGCATGGATAGGATAAATAGACAAAGTCTTTTCCTTGGGGTCGGGGAGTCCAGAACAAGAGGGCATAGGTTTAGGGTGAGAGGGAAAAGATATAAAAGAGACTTAAGAGGCAACGTTTTCACGCAGAGGATGGTACGTGTAGGGAATCAGCTGCCAGAGGATGTGGTGGAGGCTGGTACAATTGCAACATTTAAGAGGCATTTGGATGGGTATATGAATAGGAAGGGTTTGGAGGGATATGAGCCGGGTGCTGGCAGGTGGGACTAGATTGGGATGGGATATCTGATCGGCATGGATGGGTTGGACAGAAGGGTCTGTTTCCGTGCTGTACATCTCTGACTCTATGCCTCTATAACTGTAGATGATGTAAGACCGAAACAAAAACAGAAATTCCTGGAAAAACTCAGCAGGTTTGGCCGAAAAACAGGTTCTATAGTAGCTGCTAGACCTGCTGTGGAGAGAAAGCAGAATTAATGTCCTGAAGAAGGGTCGCTGGACCTGGAACATTAACTCTGCTTTTTCTCCACAGATGCTGTCAGACCTGTTGGTCTTTCGCAGCAATTTCTGTCTCTGTGTAAGCATGTTGGCTTCCCTGACATGTTGTGCACCCTTTACTGTTCAATATTTATTTTCATTACTCCCTAATCTCAGGAATTCTAACTGAATCTTGGTTGTGTGTGTACTGTGTGCTACAATATTTCAAAGTGTAATTGCCTTTACAGAAGGCATACAGGGAAACATCTTTATTGAGATGAGCCTAAACTGAAAATGAACCAAGTAGTTTATTTCATCTTCATTCAGATGATAAGTGTACATCTTATGGCCACTTTCAATCGAACTGCCCCAAGTTTATTTCTGAGATTTTGTTGCGACTGCTTGAATACATTGTGTCCAAGAAAATGAGATTTTTAACTTTGGTTTTGGAGGTTGCAGCTGTCCCCTATGGATCACCTATTGGACGCCCCACCTGTTTGTGAATGGAATAGAGAATCCGGTTGTATCACGAACAGCAATTGAGAAACTGCTCATTCTCCACCTTACTGAAACATTAAATAAAGTATCCGAGTATATTTACTACTGAAAGTTTGACTGATGAAATTGGACTGATGAAATCACTTTGCTTTGCAAGTTTGAATTATGTGGGAGTGTTGCCAGTGTCAATGAGTCAGATTGACTGCTTCACAACATTTGAATTAGGAATTGCCAGTGGGAATTTGGGGCTTAACCCTTGGCGTTTTTCTATTGTTTTAAAAAGCACTGAAATGATGATGAACAAACTATCTTGATATTGGAATTTTTGGTGTTATCTAAGGGCCATCCATTGCAATAGTATGAAGCCAAGAACGGAGGCCTTGTGGTGCAGTGTTCACACCTCTATCTCTGAGCCAGAAACTCTAACTTCAAGCCACGCCTCAGGACACCGGGGGCCATTATTTTAATCAAAAACCTGTTCGACCGTGTTATGACATACTTCTGGGACAGGTGGGATGTGAACCTGTACCTTCTAGCCCAGCGGTAGGGGCACTACCATCACTCCACAAGACCTTTATAATTATTCTTAATCACCCTGTTCGGGCATCATATGACAGACCTCTAGGACAGGGAGCACAGGTTTTTCTCATTGGAGGATGAGAGGTGACTTGATAGAGGGGTACAAGATGTTGAGAAGCATAGATAGAGTGGATAGCCAGAGACTTTTTCCCAGGGCGGAAATGTCTTTCCCCAATAGGCATCATTTTAAGACAATTGGAGGAAGGTTTGGGGAGATGTCAGAGGTAGGTTCTTCATATAAAAAGTGGTGGGTGTGTGGAATGTACTGCCAGCAGTGGTAGTAGAATCAGATACATTAGGTATATTTAAGCCACTCTTAGAAAGGCACATGGAAGATAACACAATGAAGGGTCTGATCTTAGAATAGGATAAAATATCAGCACAACATTGAGGACCAAAGGGCCTGTACTGTGCTGTACTATTTTGTGTGACAAGTGGGACTGGAATCTAAACCCTTAGGCCTAGATGTAGGGATAATGCCAGTAGAGCTGTCCGTGAAGATGGTGATATGAGCATGGCCAATTATCAATCTGTACATTTTTCTGCTATTCCCAAGGCAGGCTGGAAGTGTGGGAGCGTTTCCTGATCAGCCAGAAAAGTGTGGTTTTTGCAGCACAATAGCCACCCACATTAAAAGATTCCATGTGCAGTTTCTTGCTGTGAGCGAGTGGTCTTCAGTCTGAGGGTGTAATGCCTAATGACACCCCCCCCCCCCCCCCCCCCCCAACCCAGCTGCTTAGTCATAAAGCCATAAGGAGGTTTATGTAATTGATTTTAATTGCTGTTTACAGGTTTTTATTTGAAGCTGAATTTGATTTCTAAAATGAACTGCCATAAATTTTGAGCCCTGTGTTGATTCCAATACTTGGAACTGAGAATGGATTCAAGGAATTCTGATGCAATTCCTTGTCACAAATTGCTGCAGCTTCAATCCATGCTGTGCCACATGTCCCTTGTGCTGACTAACAGAAAACCCTGCACAGTTTAATCATGTCAATCTGATTCTCCTGTGGGTTTCTTCAGAATATGTTCAGTTTCTGATGAGAGCTGGATCATCTTTGTTTAGTTGGGTTTTTTTATTGCGTTAACACTGCTGGCTTCCGAAGTGTGGAGCCTAATGCAGTCTGCAGCTGCTGTAAACTCGTTTGATTCGCTGCAGCTGGGAATTAGTTATTTACCAAAATAAACTCTCAGAATTTTACTGGCTTCTGGCCTTGAACAACTGGCACATTTTATCTTGGCATTGATGTTGGGTGCTTAAGACTTGTGTATAGAAGCTAGGGGCACACACTAGTTCATTTATAAAAATAACATTTTTCTTTGTTTCCTTTCACAGTAGGAGTTTGTACTTATACGAGGGCATGAAACCATAGTGATAATGAGCAATTCAATAGTCACTCTACTTAAGGAATATCGCCAAATTACCATTAATATTCACCCTGGTTTCAAAATAGTGTTATGTTATATCACTCAAATCTGTGCCCATCTGCAGTAGCAGGACTATACCATAAGAATATACTATAGGGTTTTTCATATTATTTTTGTGTTCAAAGCCCAGAATTGCCATCACATGCAAGCTACCTGCACCATTTAGTTCAGTATTCATGCTTTGAGAATTGATGTCACATTGTAGCATCAGCACAAACATGCCTGCATGCACACATTTGTTAGAACAACATATCTGCTAACTCTAGTTATACCAAAAACACCCAGTTACATTTATATTTTCCTTGCCACCAGTCTTTCCTTGCAAACAGTTGGAATGGTTTTGCTGTTGGCTGTGGGTTGCTGTCTAAATTCTTTTTTTAATCGCACATCCAATCAAATTGGATGATATACAATGTTTTTTTTGAGTCTTCATCTGTCCCTTTAAATCTGATTTGATTTTGGAATCTCAGTATCTGGCTCACAGAGGAAAGTGGTGTTTGACCTTCAACTTTTGTACTACCACATGCATAATTCTGAAGATTGTCTTCTGTGTCAGCTTGTACTTTACAGAAAATGGTGACGTTGATCAGGAAGCTAGCTACTTATTGTCTTAATCTTTTGAAAAACATGTTGGACCGGAGTAGGGCAACTTTTTCTGCACCTTCAGCTCAGTTCTTTTGCCCAATAAGTTTCTGGAAATGTGGGTCTTACTGTAACATAACGTTTCCAGAGCTACAGCACAGCTAGGGCCCGAGTGTACTTTGGGACCAGCAGTGTATATATTTAACAGACACAAGGAATAAAAAAAGCATCAGAAGAAGGGTGGGGGTGGGGGGTGGAAAAAGTGGGTGAATTGGAATCATGTTGAGTACAGAATGAGAATTCAAGTGAGGAAAAGTCATTGAAATAAAGAAGAAAAGCAAAAATAACTATTAAGTGATTCTGATTTTTTTTAAAAATCTGACGGCACTTAAATTTTGCTTTCTCCTGTCAGTTGGGGTTGTTTGCAATTGCGTTAGTAATTATGTGTCACTCTTGGCAAGTTTCATTGGCAAGTAATCCAGCAAGTTCTGGAGCGGGGCAAGAGGTGGAACAAAGTGAATTGGGCAGCACATTCGAGAGATTTGCATTGCAGTGATGGTGCTACTCATCAACACAGCGTTATTTACCAGCAAGATCTGACTACTTATGTACAAGCGGTTTAATTTTTTAAGCTCCATGCTTGATAATGTCCATGGAGTATCAGCAAATCAAGCCCTTAAAAGTTTGACTTGGTTATGGATCATTCATAAATAACTAATGTTACTTATTTGGTATATGTAAGATGTATGATGAAACTTTATATTATAAATGCAGATCTTTGAAGTTCTCATCCTTGTATCCCTTCTGTTACCCTGATATCAGTTGATGCTGGGCCATAACCACCTGCAGGAGTTAAGTGTGCAAGTCTGCTGCTAGTTAAATTGATGCTTGTTGAGCTAGGTTTTCAAACTTTTTTTTTAAGAATTAGAATCCATACAGTATGGAAACAAGCCATTTGGCCCAACAAGTCCACATCGACTCTCCAAAGAGCCACCCACCCAGACCCCTACCCTACATCTCCCATGACTAATGCACTTAGCCTATACATCCCTGAACACTATGGGCAATTTAGCACAGCCAATTCACCTGACCTGCACATTTTTGTAGCCATCGGCACCCGCATGGGCCCCAGCTATGCCTGCCTCTTCGTAGGATATGTGGAACAGTCCATCTTCCGCAACTACACTGGCCCCACCCCCCACCTTTTCCTCCACTACATCGATGACTGTATCGGCGCCGCCTCGTGCTCCCACGAGGAGGTTGAACAGTTCATCCACTTCACCAACACCTTCCACCCCGACCTCAAATTCACCTGGACAGTCTCAGATTCTTCCCTCACCTTCCTCGACCTTTCTATTTCTATCTCAGGCGACCGAATCAACACGGACATCTACTACAAACCGACCGACTCCCACAGCTACCTGGACTACACCACCTCCCACCCTGTCCCCTGTAAAAACGCCATCCCATTCTCCCAATTCCTTCGACTCCGCCGCATCTGCTCCCAGGAGGACCAGTTCCAAAAACGCACAACCTAGATGGCTTCCTTCTTCAAGGACCGCAATTTCCCCCCCGACGTGGTCGATGATGCCCTCCACCGCATCTCTTCCACTTCCCGCTCCTCCGCCCTTGAGCCCCGCCCCTCCAACCGCCACCAGGACAGAACCCCACTGGTCCTCACCTACCACCCCACCAATCTCCATGTACAGCGCATCATCCGCCGTCATTTCCACCACCTCCAAACGGACCCCACCACCAAGGATATATTTCCCTCCCCTCCCCTATCAGCATTCCGTAAAGACCACTCCCTCCGTGACTCCCTCGTCAGATCCACACCCCCCACCAACCCAACCTCCACTCCCGGCACCTTCCCCTGCAACCGCAGGAGGTGCAAGACTTGCGCCCTCACCTCCCTCCAAGGCCCCAAAGGAAACTTCCATATCCGCCACAGATTCACCTGCACCTCCACACACATCATCTATTGCATCCTCTGCACCCGATGTGGCCTCCTCTATATTGGGGAGACAGGCCGGCTACTTGCAGAGCGTTTCAGAGAACACCTCTGGGACACCCGGACCAACCAACCCAACCACCCTGTGGCTCAACATTTCAACTCCCCCTCCCACTCCACCAAGGATATGCAGGTCTTTGGACTCCTCCATTGCCAGACCACAACAAAACGACGGTTGGAGGAAGAGCGCCTCATCTTCCGCCTAGAACCCTCCAACCACAAGGGATGAACTCGGATTTCACCAGTTTCCTCATTTCCCCTCCCCCCACCTTGTCTCAGTCAAATCCATCGAATTCAGCACCGCCTTCCTAACCTGCAATCTTCTTCCTGACCTCTCCGCCCCCACCCTAGTCTGACCTATCACCCTCACCTTGACCTCTTTCCACCTATCACATTTCCGACGCCCCTCCCCCAAGTCCCTCCTCCCTACCTTTTATCTTAGCCTGCTGGACAAACTTTCCTCATTCCTGAAGAAGGGCTTATGCCCGAAACGTCGATTCTCCTGTTCCTTGGATGCTGCCTGACTTGCTGTGCTTTTCCAGCAACACATTTTCAGCTCTGCACATTTTTGGGCTGAGAGAGGAAACTGGAGCACTTGGAGGAAACCCACACAGACACTGGGAGAACATGCAGACTTTACACGGACAGTCGCCAGAGTTTGGAATCGAACCTGGATCCCTGGCGCTGTGACACAGCAGAGCTAACCACTGAGCCACCGTGCCGCCACAGCAGTTTGCTAGAAATCTTGAGCTTCAGGTTGATGGGTTAGGAAGTGAACAATATAAGGACCGAGAAGAATGTGTAAATTAGAGCTAGTCAACTCAATGTAAAAACCAGTGAAGAAAGAGAGAGAGAGAGAAAAAAGAAACTTTAAAGAAGAAACTAGGTCTTTTAATAAAATACGCAAGGAGGGATGAGACTTCTCACTTGTTTCAGTGTAATAGATGTTGATTGGCAGTAATTGTCACTTGCCACCTTGTTTAAAGCTTACTTGGATTGAAATGGATAAAATTAACTTTGTGGTGAATTTACTTTGCATTTAGTATCTCCGTATGCTGTAATCTCTGCAGTTCAGAAGCTATTATTTGACAGCACTGGTTATCAAAAAAAATGAGCAAACCCTCATTGGCATTATTTTTGTACAGTATTTTGGGAGCACCAACATAAAGAACGCATTTATATCAGTAAAACAAATTTTATTATTGTTTTGTATTTCAAATAAATATTTGTCAGCAGTGTTTTCCAGTTCACAAATTTGCATTAAGGCAATATAATGTCATTTCATAATCCTTAAAATTCCAAAATCCAAAAAGGACTTGCTCCCGAGTATTCCAGACTAAAGAGGTTATATGTATAGCAAATTTGTGCAATTCAGCGATGAAGCAGAAAGTGAGATGCTGTTTCTGTAAAACTACCTCAGTTATGTATTTCAATTGGTAGTTCTTTAGTATTTTCTTGCTTAATGGTGCACCTGTCCTCTGCCGAAGTTGTTGTAGCATTTGTGTGTGTATAATGGGAAGTACTGTAAATTTTCCCATTATTTTGCCAGTAAATAGTAGACTTTTGCCTCCTTATACCTTGCCTTCCCTCCCCTCACTACTACTATTAGCTTTTCCAGCTGTTACACATCTTTCCACCATATGTTTTTTTTCCTCCTTACATTCTGAAGCTTTCTATATCTGCTATTCTTCAGCACTCCGAACGCCTTAATGTACACACAGGACTGTTGACAATATTGCTATATAATTGTCTTGGCTACATGTTTTTGATGTAGCTTTGAATTAAACCTCTTGAATTCTCGGAAGCAAGTCAGACCTCTTTTAGCCTCTTTAATTAGTCAAAGACAGCATTCTGATTAGTGCTTCTGAAGGAAAGGATTTGCATTGTGTGGTGACTTTGGATATTGTTGTCAAATAGGATCATAGAGTTGTAAAGAAATAGACTCTGCAGTCCAACTTATCCATACCAACCAGATATCCTAACCTAATCTAGTCCCATTTGACAATATTTGGCCCATATCCCTTTAAACCTTCCTATTCATGTACCCATCCAGATGCCTTTTAAATCTTGTAAGTGTACTCTCCTCCAGCATTTCCTCAGGTAGCTCATTCCATTAATGCACCACTCTCTGCGTGAAAAAGTTGCCCTGGGGTTTTAAATCTTTCCCCTCTCACCTTGAGTCTTCACCCTCTAGTCTTGGTCACCCCCTCAGCTGCAACGCTTCAGGTAAAATAGCCCCAGCCTATGCAGCCTCTCTTTATAACTTAACCTCTCCAAGCCCAGCAACAACCTTCCAAGTCATTTATAAACCCTTTCAAGTCTAGCATCTTTCCGATAGCAGGGAGGCCAGAATTAAACAGTGTTCCAAAAGTGACCTCACCAATGTCCTGTACAGCCGCAACATCTCGTACTTTCACAATCGCTCAACTGTGAACTATCACTGCTTGGTTCATGAAAACTTTTTGTTGCATTCTAGAGCCATTCTCTGACCTCCAACATTGTCTCCTCCTTTCTCCCTTTCTTTCTCCCCATTTAAAGTATTGTTGTTTTTGATTTTTTTTTTAAAGTTCTAAAAACAAAGCAAGGACTTTAAAAACAGTAATTACTGATCCAAAAAAATCAAGCAGATCAGCTCAACACTGAAAGAAACCTCAAAGAATGCAGCAGCTTTTCTGTTATGATTCTCTCATCCACCATTTTTAAAATATGCAAATTGAAAGAAAAGCCGTTTCAAGCACTACATTCCACAAATTTTTTTTTGTAATGATTGTTATGTTTGAAAGGAGGAAGCCATTTGGTACCAGCAATAATCAACAAACTGCAATGAGATGAATGGCATTGATTTGTTCGTTTTGGTTGTACAGTATTAAGGAAAGTACATTGCCTGGATTTTGGTTAAAAGCCCCTGCTGTTTGAATAATTTAATGCTGTACTTGAGCATCCACCAAAACTGGAGAAAGTGAGGACTGCAGATGCTGGAGATCAGAGTCAATCCGAGGAGCAGGAGAATTGACGTTTCGACCAAGAGCCCTTGATCAGAAATGATGAAGAGCTCTTGCCTGAAACGTTGATCCACCCATAAAAGCAGACTAGGCCTCATTTTAAATGCACCCCAATGCTACAATACTCCTAAAGTAAATTTAGCATGTGCCTTTTCTCACCCTGGTTTAGGCGAGCATGTGCCTTTTCTCTCCCTTCCACTTCAGTTATGCTGTCTTATAATGGTGAATGCTGTACTGTTTTTGTACAGATTTCAGAATGTAGCACAGAGCATGTAAATCGCTTCTGGGCTATAAATGTAATGTAAGTTCTCTACTGCAAATTCAACTTAGAATTTGGACACTGTGTAATTGTGGGGGAGGAATAGTGAATGGCTGTTTGCTGAGTTTAACAGGTAAATGAAAGGCTTGCCTATGCACATAAGGGTGTGAGTAAGCTCAGAACTTTGTTAATAAAGGCCCTTTGAGGCAAAAAAAACACTCTATGCACAGATGGCATCCAGATGTGTGACTATCCTTTTTATTCAAGTCAATACCCAGGAGACATATAGGCAGACTGATGTCTCAAGTGAATGAATATGAATTAGTTTTAAGCATGCTAGACTGTACAATTCCCATTAGTGTGTTTCACTGTCATTAAGTGAAACTTAGATTATTGAATTGTGAACAGATCGTAAAGCTCCATTGCAACGTTTTTCTCATTGGGATTCTGAAACAGTAACATCAGTAATTCTTCACCTTTTTGTTAATTTAATGAAGATACTTCAATGCAAAATCCTGTGAGCATATTGTTTGTTCTTGTTGCAGTTAATTACCTGACTGTTCATTGAAGTGAGCAACCTTTCTTTCACACACATGAAAATGGAATGTGTCTGTTGGGGAACTCCCATTCACAATCTGTGCTTTAGTGCTAGAGGCTGATGAACTGTTGCTAACAACGCTTGCTAGGTAAAGTAAAGTACATCAAGAAATGCACCTAAATGTCTAACCTCTAGAAATGGTGGAGAACTGCACTGAATGGCAATTCTCTGGCAAGGTTTTCATTTGATCCGACCTTGAACATGAATGTGAGATAACCATTGATACTTATGCTCAAAACATTGATTTTCCTGCTCCTCTGATGCTGCCTGACCTACTGTGCTTTTCCAGCACCACACTCTGAACTCTGAAGGTTGTACAGTAGTGGTATGAGCCACCCCGCTATATTTCACTTCCTCTCTTCTCGTTTCCCTCTCCCCCTTCATTTTCGAAATGCTGCCAAAGGAGGCAACATGCAAACACTGTTGCCACAGATTCATTGTTAAAACTAGTGGGTATTATAATGGTTAATTGAACTGCTTTGCCTGAAGGATGATGATGAAGAAGAACTTTGAGTGTTCTTGGATCTTTGTTTGTCCAGACAAATGTAAAGTATTCAATCACACTCGTGAACTTGTGCCTTGTGAAGACTTTGGGGAGTCAGTAGGCAGTATCCCTAGCCTCTGACCTTCTCTTGTAGCCACAAGGTTAATATCGCGAGTTCAGTTCTATTTCCGGTCAATAGTCGCTCTCAGGATGCTGGTGGGAGCAATAATGCCATTGAATTTCTGAAGATATTAAATTGGAAATGGTAATTACATGGACATTATTTGGTGCAAATGTTACTTGCCAATATTAGATTAGATTACTTACAGTGTGGAAACAGGCCCTTCGGCCCAACAAGTCCACGATGACCCGCCGAAGCGCAACCCACCCAGACCCATTCCCCTACATTTACCCCTTCACCGAACACTACGGGCAATTTAGCATGGCCGTAGTGCACGTTTTTGGACTGTGGGAGGAAACCAGAGCACCCGGAGGAAACCCACGCAGACACGGGGAGAATGTGCAAACTCCACACGGTCAGTCGCCTGAGGTGGGAATTGAACCCACGTCTCTGGCGCTGTGATGCAGCAGTGCTAACCACTGTGCCACCGTGCCGCCCCAAATGTCAGGTGTTGTTTCACATTGACATGGACCTCTTTGTTATCTGGGTAGCCGCAGTTGACACTGACAATTATCAGCGAACATCCCCACTTTTGACCTAATACAGGAAGAAAGGTGATTAAAGATGGATAGGAACTAATGCCCTTAACTGGCTTTGCATGTAAGTTGATTAATTGGAAGCCTGGGTGATTTTAATGATGTTTCATCAGAGATGAGAAGTACTATGGGTGATTTGATGGTGGGAAGAAAGCCGTTTGGTTGCCTATAATAACCCTTGCTGATTTTTTTTTAAAAAACTTGAGGAACTAAGGGGCTCTTGTGGCACAGTGTACGTGCTCTGAACCAGGAGGCCTGGGTTCAAGTCCTGTCTATTTCTGAAGATATAATGACACGGAGGTGAACCCCTCTGTTAATTAAACCAAACACCAAGAAAAGCTCGCCTCGTAATCTGTTAAAATATGACTGACCGACAACTCTCAAATTTCACTAAAGAAAATAACATTTATTTTTGTTAACAAAGAAAAGTGAACATTAACAACTATTCACAATTCTAAGCCCCCCCTTTCTCTTAATTTGCTTATTATCTGCCTCCAACTCTATAACAATACCCTGTTCCAATAAGACACATTAAAATTATATCAACTTAGTTTCAAAACCACACAACTGCTGTCATCGTCTGTGACTTCGTTCTTCTGGCTACTGAATTCCCTGAGCCGACTTCTTTCCTTTTACTGCGAGTGTGTTTCATGTGAAAAGGTACCTTAGATTGAGCGTTTCCTAATTTTTTGGAGAGCAAGAGGTTGATCTTCAGGAGTTTCTGTCTCAGTGGCAGTTGCTGTCTCTCCAATTTTCAAAAATTCAGCTTTTTTATACCCCAAACATCAAATTGTCTCATTGGTTTGATGTTGAATTTATTGTTTTGCCAAACTTTGGCATCCTGGGGCATAATTTAAACTGGTTAAATTTGAATTGTCAAAACAGCAACCAAAACTCAGGTATCCCTTTCACAGCCAAATGTTGCATATTTTCAATTTTCCAGTTCACTCTGGGGCTGCTGTCTAGCCATATATACAGGTGCTTCAAAGCTCAGTTTAGAACAGCATTCTCTCTCTCTCAAAGGTACAGTACATGCCTTCAATTTCATTACACATCTCTGAATTGGTTAATTGAGAAATACCTCCTTGTTTATCCTTATAAGAGGGCTCTTGTGGTGCATTGGACCTGGGTTCAAGTGCCATCTGCTGAAGATGTGCTTCATAACATCCCTTATTTTTCATACTTGTATCAGAATCATTTAAGAGTCAGTTCTGCAGAAGGATCACTGGACTAGAAAGGTTGACTCTGTTTGTCTCTCTTAACAGATGCTGCCCAACCTGCCAAGTTTCCCCAGTAATTTGTTTTTGTTTTAGAATTATTTTAGATTGCAAGGCAACACCAGCAAATTGCAAAATGGAATGACAATTGAACATTCTTTATACATCAGAGAGGCAAATATGCTTCTATGAAGAATTTAGGAAACCATTGTATACTAAGTTTTGAACGAAACTTTCCTTAGGATTGTCCTGATCAATCAGCACAAATTTGGCAGGAAATTTACAGACTTATTGCTGAACTTCAATCAACACTGATCAAAAGACCCTTTGCAAATCCTTGATTATAACTTTGAAAACATGCTCTTCATTTTCCAATCCTCCACGTATCTAGCAGCCTGATATGATGGGTATATAACGATACTCTTCCAAAAGGATTAGTCCGTGAGTGGAAAGTGAATTTGAGCTAATGACTGATGTGCTCTTGCCCATGCTGTGCTCCTGGCCAGGTTGAATTTGATTTTGTCTTTGACAGTCTTGTTTGTTTTGTTTTTGAGGGCCCTGCCCGATTGAACTTCACCTAATCATTAATATTTGGAAGTCTCTCCTTTTTAGCACATAGTTTTGAGGGAATTAGTGATATTAGGATCTTTAGTATCTTTGAATCAGAAAACAATGTATTGTCTGCTGGAGTTTTTTTTATTGTTGCAATTAACAATCTGAACAAATCAATAATGTGACAGTGATTATTCTACCAGATGTTTATGTTTGCTTGAGAGAACTCTTGCCATTTTTCAGTACTGTAAATTTGTGTTACACTACAATATTGGAGCGCGAGCGAAGACCTGCTTATGGATTCTTCTTGATGTCGAATGCAAAAGTTTTAAGTGACACTTGAGCATAACAGACATTACGTGTTCTGAGACAGATGTTTCAAATTCCTACAACAGTGCTAATCGTATGGAATTGTTTAGGCGAGTAGGCCTGTTTAGAACTTGTCTGCAGAGTGGTAATGAATATTCTTAATCTGAACCATGGCCAAGTTAGATTGTTGGCCAGTCAAACTGACTGGTTGTTGGTCTCACTGAAACTGTAAGTGGAAATGAGTGTGTCATTGCGTGAATGAATTGGTGATTTGGATGTGTTTCATTACAATCTCAAAGTTTCTAGCCAGGGAACCGTTTGCTTTGATTTAGAATATTAAAGATGAGAAAAAGTGTTTTGTCAAATTTAACATAATAGATTAAATACCTCTGTATTTTTGCTACTGTATCTTCTATTTTAGCATGATTTCAAATAGGAATAGGTGTGCTGTATTCATGATTGTTGCCACTTTGTCATGAACTAGAAAAATGAACTCCCTTTAAAACCAAAGCATTTTCTCAAACCAGTGAAGGCTAAGGTATTTCAAACTGAAATCAGTTTGTATTTTTGAAACAGCTATTTAGGCTAACAGCTAATGGAGATATCCATTTTAGATAAAGCCATGCATATGAATCACATGTAAGCCTATTTTGGTATCTGTTGGATTAAAATCTAATTCTAATTTAGTAGTATCTGCTTGCATAGTTTTGAGAATATTTCCACGGTTTGCGGATTGGCCAATAATTCAGAAACTTTTAGGATACTTTTCTCCACAGTTACTAAAGATTCAGTTCAGCTTTCCATCAACTCTAAAGGTTCTTGTTTTATTGAGCTGAATATTTCATAAACTTGGAGTTTCGTTTCTGAAGTTGTAGGGTGATGGATATTAATGAGGGAATGGGTCTGTGGCATGTTGGAATTGTTCCTCTTGTTTCTTTTTGGGAATGTCGGGTTAATCATGTAAACAAAATTCCATAAGTGACTAATGGAAGGAGAGTGCTGAAAGGCTACCTGCTATCATGCTGCCAGTGTTCCCAGATTAATAATTGGAGTTTGGACAGTGATCTGCTTGAGTTTCTACCACACTGCTTGCATTTTCTTCCTTTGGTTGAGCCATTGTTAGATTCACTCAGTTGGCAGATTTTGTTTCAGTGCTGATTTAGTTGAGGGTAGGAGGTGGTGAGCATACTTGCTGCTTTTACTTCATTGAGAATTTGTGACTATCTAGCCCAGATCATGGCCTTTACCTCAAATTAAAAAAAACTCTTTCCCATGTGATTAAAAATTGAACCAAAAATGCAAATTATTTTCTGTGTAAAAGTTAGCTAAATTAATATGAAAAAAATACATTGTTTGTCCTTGCGTGGTATCTCCGTGCTTGGAAATTAAATATTTCTGAAATTTGGATTTCAAATGTTTATTGCATTGTACTGTATAGAAATAGCACATTAAAGTGAGGTATGTTCTAGTGCAAATAAAGCTGAATTTAAGTAACCCTTGGTTCCTTTTATTTTTCAAAGTTAACTTTGTAAGAACCATCTCCAAGCAGTTCACCTAGGGGTCTATAGCACAACAAGCAGTTATCACCAGTCTCATGATTTCTAGGAAGCTTCTTCTGAGAAAAATTCAAGTCCAGTGAACTTTCAATGACGTCTCTTTTAAAGTAACCACTACAGGTATTTTCACAAAACTTGCAATAAAATACAGTTTGTTTTTGCAACTCCGCAAGATACAAGTCCTCTAAGCAGTATCAAATATAGGGTTTTTTTAGCACAAGTTAAAACTAAGCTAATGTAGAATGCAGTTTTTTTTCCACATGATAGGTTTTTCCTCGAGATTAATGATGCCAGGTGTTTGAGGTTTTTAAGTAGTGTAGGCTTGTGCTTTTGGAACTTGCAGTTTCAGTCTTGGCCGGCTTTGTAGTACTGCTCCGTAATTAAAGTATAGAAATGGATCTCATTTGTCAACTGAGAAACTGCCATCAAACTGGCCCATCAATGAACTGCATTGATTAAAATAAAGGCAATGACGATATTAGGTTAACTGGTTAATGCACTTCAATTACTTGACCATAACTAAACTAAGAGGAGAAAGTGAGGGCTGCAGATGCTGGAGATCAGAGCTGAAAATGTGTTGCTGGAAAAGCGCAGCAGGTCAGGCAGCATCCAAGGAACAGGAGAATCGACGTTTCGGGCATAAGCCTGAAGAAGGGCTTATGCCCAAAACGTCGATTCTCCTGTTCCTTGGATGCTGCCTGACCTGCTGTGCTTTTCCAGCAACACATTTTCAGCATAACTAAACTAAAACTAATTATTAAACATACCCTTCCTGATAACTAGCTATTAGGAACACGTGAGGGCATGATGGAATGTTTGTACTTGCCCAGATGAGTGCTGCTTCAATGGTAATTAGGTTTGACTTCATCCAAGGCAGAGTCGTTCCCAACCACCACCTTAGTCATTTGCTCTATCAACAATGCACCCTGGCTGAAATGTCTACCATCTACAAGATGCACTGCAACCACTACCAAGGTTACTTGAATAGCACTTTCTAAACCATCAATGTTTATGTCAAGAGCAGCAGATGCTTAAGAATGCTAATATCTATGCACTTCCTTTTAAATGATGCACTTTCCTACTGAGAAATCTGTTTAGATTCCTTGTTGTTGGGTTGAAATCCTGCAATTCCCTTCCTAATAGCACCATAGATATGTACTTACAACATGTGAACACAGTGGTTGAAGAAATCTATATGTTATCACCTTCTCAAGGAAGGTTAAGGTTGGGCAAGGTGTTTGATTGGATGGGAAGAGTGAAGGATATTCTATTGTGCTGCTTGTTGTTAGGCTTTAGAGAGTCTGGTATAGATTCCGTTGTCACAGAAAATATAACCTCTGAGTTCCCCTTTTAGGTCTTATGTTTCTTGTCAATGGCAAACACTAGATTGATTGCAGTGCTGGTACTGTCATTAATCTGAATGCACTTGGTCTGTCCAGAGCTGGTCATTGCCTTCGAATTGTGTGATTCAAATGCTATATTGTATGTTGCCTCTCTTTTACATATTTCTATACAGTGGGGTGAACTCCTAGCAATGCTCAAGGAGCTGAAAGTTATCTGCAGTTCCAACTCAAACATTTCATACTCCCGATATTGAGATTTTTCAAGGAACCTGTACAATGTCTAGCTTGCAAATGAGCAAACTTTTCCTAAGTGTTTGATACGTGGGATTTTTAGTTAATTTCTTCTCACCGGTGTTGACCTGCTTCCCCTTTGTGTGGCATTGCTATAACTATTCTGTTGAGATTATACATATTGGAAACTATTAAAGTGCAAACATATTCTCCCACGCAGCAACACCTCTGTGGGCGGCACGGTGGCACAGTGGTTAGCACTGCTGCCTCACAGCGCCGGAGACCTGGGTTCATTTCCCGCCTCAGGCGACTCTCTGTGTGGAGTTTGCACATTCTCCCAGTGTCTGCATGGGTTTCCTCCGGGTGCTCTGGTTTCTTACCACAGTCCAAAAATGTGCAGGTTAGGTGAATTGGCCAAGTTAAATTGCCCGTAGTGCTAGGTGAAGGGGTAAATGTAGGGGAATGGGTCTGGATGGGTTGTGCTTCGACGGGTCGGTGTGGACTTGTTGGGCCGAAGGGCCTGTTTCCACACTGTAAGTAATCTAATCTAATCTAATCTCTGCTGGAGGAATTTGTAGAGCATGAAGAACCATGCTATTGTACTATTGTATTTTAGCTAGTTCAGGTTTAACAAACAAATACAAGCTGCCTACTGCTTCTGTTTTATTGCTATCTTTTGGATCCATTGAAAGAGTATCAAACTTAATCAGTACCTTTAAACCGTATCAAACAACACAGAATACTGGAGAAACTGAGGTCTGGCAGCATCTGTGGAGAGAGAAACAGTTAATGCTTTGAGTCCAGTATGATTTCTTTTGCTCCAAGACTTTCTCTGTTTGTTTCAGATTTCCAGCCTTAGGCTTCATGTGTTACTTATTCCTTGTTTTCCTTGTGAAGATGTTTCTTTTCTTTTGTATGAGGGGGTGAAGTGAATTGAGTAGCATATTTATAACTCCAAATCATTAAGGATTTCTTCATTCCAACCACATTGAGTGCTTCTGAGTTTCACTGACTGCTGCATAGCAGCCCAACAGCTCTGGTAACGCTACTGGCAGATTCAATGTTCACCATGATCGTCAATCACTTTGTTTCATGCAAACCTGTATTGCCAAAGCCATGCAGCTATTCCTTCCATTTTAACTCATGGCTTCACCAGTGTGTCGATAAAACAACTGACATTTTTCTCAGCAAGAATTCATGCACTCACCCTTGTCCCATAGCTTCTTTATAATGTTTGTCCAGGAAAGCTGAAACAGTGGTATGTTGCCATTGCATGCAATTATCTATCAGAAGAAAGCAGTGCACTTGAATGCATTTCCCAATACAACCACTAATGTTAGAAAGAACAATTGTCCCTAATCTGTTTTCTACAAATTTCCATGACTTTTCACTAATTTTCCATGGCTATTTTATTCTTGAAAATGTTACCAATGCCAAGCTCTCGCCTGAGTTATCGTGCATAATTATTCTTCTCTTGCATGTTTCAGCACTTCACTGAAATGTTGGATGAGCTTTCCAAGGATATGCTGCATCACCTTTTCAATGATCCTTTCCTTTCGGACAAAAGTGAGCTGATGGATGCAGAACTGTCGCCTGCTCCACACATTCAAGCTGAGCACAGCTACTCTCTGGCAGGCGACTCCCGGCCGCAATCCCCACTCACACAGATCTCGACTGAAGAGGATTTCAGTGAAGGTATTAATGTGACATCTTCGTTTCCGAGTTCGGTTTCAACTTAAAAGTCTAAATCCATTTTTTAAAAAAAAAAACAGCTTTTGTAATGCCTCACAACCCTTATTGAGTTCTTTGAGGAAGTGATGGTGAAGGTAGAGCAGTAGATGTGGTGTACATGGATTTTAGCAAGACATTTTATAAGGTTCAAAGGAGAAAGTGAGGACTGCAGATGCTGGAGATCAGATTTTAAAAATATGTTGCTGGAAAAGCGCAACAGGTCAGGCAGCATCAAAGAAGGAGAATCGAAGTTTCGGGCATAAGCCCTTGTTCAGGAATGAGGAGTGTGTGCCAAGCAGGCTAAGATAAAAGGTAGGGAGGAGGGTCTTGGGGGAGGTGGGGGGGGGTGTGTTGGTAGGCTCCTTCAGAAAGTAAAGAGGCATGGGATACAGGGAAATCTGTCTATCTGGATTTAGAATTGGCTGACCCATAGATGACAGAGTGGTGGTAGATGGAAAGTATTCAGCCTGGACCCTCTCCAGTGGTGTTCTGCAGGGACTTCTAGGAGGTTTTGGGATCTCTGCTCTTGGTGATTTTTAAAATGACTTGGGATGAGAAGTGGAAGGGTTAGTAAGTTTGCCAATGACATGAAGGTTGGTGGAGTCGTGGATAGTGTGGAGGGCCGTTGTAGGTTACAATGGAACATTGATAGGATGCAGAACTGGGCTGATAAATGGCAGATGGAGTTAAACCTGGAAAAGTATGAAGTCATTCACTTTGGAAGGTTGAATTTGAATGCAGAATACAGGGTTAAAGTCAGGACTCATGGCAGGGTGGAGAAACTGGGATTGTGGGGTCTATGTCCATACATCCCTTAAAGCTGCCACCCATATTAATAGGATTATTAAGAAGGTGTATGGTGTGTTGACTTTCATTAGGAGGAGAATTGAGTTTAAGAACAGTGAGGTTATGTTGCAGCTCTATAGACCCTGGTTAGACCACATTTGGAATATTGTGTTCAGTTCCGGTTGCCTCAGTGTAGGAAGGATGTGGACGCCTTAGAGGGGGTGCAGAGGAGATTTACCACGATGCTGCCTGGACTGGACGGCATGTCTTATGAAGAAAGATGGAGGGAGCAAGGGTTTTCTCATTGGAAGGGTGAGAGGTGACTTGGTAGAGGTGGACAAGATATTGAGAGGCAGAGATAGAGTGGATAGCCAGAGACTTTTTCCCAGGGCGGAAATGTCTATCATGAGGGGCCATAATTTTAAGGTGATTGGAGAAAGGTTTAGGGGAGGTGTCAGAGGTAGATTCTTTACTCAGAGTGGTGGAAAGCACTGCGAGTAGTGGTAGTCGAGTCTGATGCATTAGCGATATTTAAGTGACTTTTGAATAGGCACATTGGAAGTTAGTACAATGAAGGGTATGCAGGTTAGTTTGATCTTTAGAGTAGGATAGAAGGCCAGCACAACATTGAGCCAAAGGGCCTGTACTGTGTTGTACTGTTCCATATTCCATGTTCTATGTTTTAATTTATGCTGGAAGTTGCTTTGTTTACAAATTGGAACTATTTTGAATAATCTAATTCTGCAGTATAGAACATTGTGTGGGAGCTGTACTGGTAGAATTGGGATTTATTCAAAATAAGCCTGGAGTCTCCAATAGTAGAGTCCTGCATCTGCATGAGAGTGCTTAGTTGGTATTTTGATGTTACCCTAGATTCTATTTTGGAGAAAGTCAAATACATTTACTTGTCGAATGCTAAATGTCCATCCAGGAGGCCTGCAGAATGAGCTCCAACAGGTACGACCTTGGGGCTTTGCCAAGTTTTCTGAGCTCAGTTGGCCTCTGGGTAAGGGTGATGTTTTGACCTCCAGGGTCTGGTTTAACAAGTTAAAAATTGAGCAGTTCCTTTTTCTGATACTGCCCAGTGACCCGTGCTTCCAAGGACAGAGCTGAGCTATAATGGTCCATTTGCTTGAATAACCAGATAACTTGTTGTCTGGGCTTAAACTTGGAGATGGTGTTATTCCATTTTGGCCTTCTACAGAGAATAGATGGGGAAGATTTTGTCAGCAGTCTGATATTTTACAGTTGTAGATCTTTTCAGTCTGGGAGAGAAAAATCACAAGACAGATCTTGTTTCATCATTCACCAGCACAGCCAAATAAGGAAACTGATTTAATTTTCTTTTTTACTCCCATACTCCTCTACAGCGAGAGGTAAAGCAATATATCTAGTGTGTCTTGAAGTTGAGGTCTTATCCGACTTTAACAAGTTGTTGGCTGGTGTGTATTACCAACTGTTTTGTTGAATATAGTACTTGCACTCTATCACAACCAGGAATGAATATTTCTGTTCTGTGGCTTAGCAGAAGAATGTTGAGCTGCAGAACATCTGATTGGAACAGTTACGTGTTACGAGTCAATGAGTATTCCTGGAATTCTGGGATAATCGCTTACCTGTGGCGAGCTCCCAATGGACTGCTGTTGGGAACTTCCAAACCGAGCATGGAGTTTTGAAGCATTGACATAGTCATTTAAAAGGCTCCAGTTTGAAATAAACAGAAAGACAGGAATTAAGTATGTACAGTATGGGGACAATGTGATGGTTGGCAGCCATTATGCGGAAGGTGTTTGGGTGATAGATTATCCTGGATTCCATTTCCGAGAAGATCCCTAATTGCCCTAGCGAAAGTGGTAGTGGAGCTCCCGCCTTGAGCCATTGCAGGCTATTTGGTGCAGGTACATCCACTGAGTTGTAGGAAGGGGTTTCCAGGATTTTGTCCCACCAACATTGAAGTAATGGTGGTATATCTCCAGGTCAGGATGGTGAGTGCCTTTGGTGAGAATCTGCTGCCTTTGTCCTTCTAGATGGTTTGGTCAAGGGCTTGAACGTGCTCCCAAGAAGCCTTAATTAACTTCAGCCATGTATCTTGTACATGGTGTATCCAGGTGCTAGTGAGTATCAGTGGCGGAGGAATGAATGTTTGTGGATGTGGTGGCAGTCAAGCAGAATGCTTTATCCTGGATGGCGACAAGCCTAGCATGTTGGGATTGCACTTATCCAAGCAAATGGAGACTGTTCCATCACACTCTTGACCAGCGTTCCCTCTAAGCTGCTACGATATTCTACACACAATAATCAGTGTGTCAATATTAATTTCCAATTCTGGAAATTGCAATTGTACACTGACCTCAGGATTGTGCAGAAGGAAAAACAGGAATGCTGCTCTTGTGCTTTATAGATGGTGGACAGGTTTTCAGGTGTCAGGAGGAGGTTATGGAGACAGGAAGATGTGTAGGGGCTGGAGCAGCTTACAAAAATAGGGAGGTGTGTCGAGTCTGGAGGAACGAACACCGCTAGTGAGGTGTGTAGCGGATAGAGGAGGTTGGAGATAGGGAAGGTTGTAGGGGCTGGAGGCAGTTGCAGAGATTGGGAGGAGTGTAGTGGCTGGAGGAGGTGACAGATAGGGAGGAGTGTAGAGGCTGAGGGAGGTTACAGAGATAGGGAGGTGTATAGTGGCTGGCGAAGTTTACACAGTTGGGAGGTTTCTAGGGGCTGCAGGAGATTACAAAAAAAGGAAGGGTGTACAGTTGTGAGGTGAGATAACAGTGATAGGATATCAAGTGGGGACTGGAACAGGTTACAAAAATAAGGATGATTCCATGATTCCCAACCTCTGGCCTGCTTTTGTAACCACTGTATTTATATGGCTAGTCCAGTTCAGTTTCTGGTCAATGGCAATCCCCAGATTGTTGATAGTATCGGATTGAATGTCAAGGGGTGATGGTTAGATTGTCTGCAGTTGAAAATGGTCATAGTCTGTCATTTGTGTGGTGAAAATGTTAGTTGTTGTTTATCTGCCTAATTTTGGATTTTGTCCAGTTCTTATTGCAAATGGATACAGACAACTTCTGTATCTGAAGTGGTGTGAGTAATGGTGAATGTTGTGCAATCATCAACTAATGTTCCCAGTTTTGACCTTACAATGGAGGTCATTGAAACCACTGAAAATTTGTTGAGCCTAGGATACTGTCCTGAGGAACTCTTGGAGCCGAGGTGACTGACCGCCAACGACCACAAACCTGTTTTGTTAGATTTTACTTCAACCAATGGAGAATTTTCTCTTTGATTCCCATGGATCCCAGTTTAGTTAGGGCTCTTTGATCCACATCGCTCAGATGCTGCCTTGATGTTGAAGGCAGTCACTGACTCTTCACTTCTGGAGTTCAGCCCTTTTCTCATCCTTGAACTTCGGCTATAGTTAGGTCAGGAACTGTGTGGGCCTGGCAGAACCCAAATGAAGGCCAGTGAGCTGTGTCTTTTTTTTTTTGAGTAAATTTGCTTGACAGCTTCCATCAATTTGCTGATGATCGAAAGTACACTAGAGTGGTATTTGTGGCTGGAATGGATTTGTCCTGCTTTTTGTGTACAGAACATACCCAGGAAATTTTTCATATTGTTGGCTTGATCCCAATGTTGTATCTGAACTGGAACAGGTCGGCTCGGGATGCAGCTAGTTCTGGAGCATAAGTCTTCATTGTTGTTACTGGAATATTGTCAGGGGCCATTTACAATATCCAGTGGCTTCAGCTATTTCTTGATTTATCGTTTGGCTGGAACCCTCAGGAGGAGACTGATGTAAGTCATCCAATCAGTAACATCACTGGCTGAAGATAGCTGCAAGTTCTTTAGCATTGTCTTTTGAACAGATGGGCTGGGCTCTCCCATTATTGATGTTGGCAATATTTGTTCCAGTGAGTTTAAATGCCAACTATCATTCACAATTTGCTGTGGCATGACTGCAGAACCTGCAGATCCAATTGGCTGGTTCTAACATTGTTTAGCTCTACACAATCATATGCTGCTTCTGCTGTTTGACATACACACAGTCCTCTATTGTCAGATTAACTCCACATATTTAGATATACCTGGTGCTGCTTCTAGAATGCATTGATCATTGAAACAAGGTCTTGAAGGTAATTGTAGAGTGAGGAACATGCTGGATAGTGAAACTACAGATTGTAGTTGAATAAGTTCTCCTGAGGGTTCACAGTGCCTCTTGGATGTAAACTCTTGTGCTGATAGATCTGTTCCAGATGTGGACAGTAAATCTGAAGAATTTGCATTATGACTTGATGAACAAAAGTAAATAGCATAGAAGGTTTTACACACTGTCTGGATGATTACATGGAAATCGTTCCCAATGCTATAAATAAAGTCCTTTCAAATATGAAACTGATTTATATTTTTTAACAGCTGTCAAACTTTGTAAAATCTGTGAAATTCTTTTTCATATTTTTCTCTGCAGATATGGAGTGTGAATCCTGGTCAGTGGGCTCTGATCTAAAGCCAATCACATTGAAACATGAAGCTCTCCTTTGTGATAGTAACTGTCTTGCTCCTTCTGTTACCTTAACAACCGCAACCACTTCTGTGGGCGATGTCGTACTTGAGACGTACAAGATGGACACAGCCTCTGTGACTGAATCAGGTCTTGATGCAATCCCAGATGGTGAGGTGAGAGCTACCCTTTGTGTCTCAGTTTGTATTTCTGGGGTTGTCTCTGAATCTTAGGCTACCCTGAGTTTGCTGATTATAAGTGGACAATTGATTGTGCTGGAATGCTAATGCTATTTAAGCGAAATGATTCCGACTTGTAATGGTAGAATTTTGCTTAGGTGTGATGCCTTCCCCTTTTACTCCTTATTATCCTTGCTAACTATCCTGAGCCATGGTAAATGGCTTATAAGCTTTGGTAACACAGCTATTAGATTTCATAGTTCCCAGTGAAGAGTCTGGGTTGAGGGATGGTGTCAGGTAACTTTTATTGCAACTTTACGTTTTCGTACAGCTTTGTTTCTCAGAGCAGTAAGGCACACAAAAGGCTTCCGAATGTTTTAACTTATACAGTTTAAACTTTGAGCACGCACATCTCCCCTTTTGATTATGATTGGTCACAGCAGTAAGTTATCCCTTTGAAATTCGCTGTTTGGTACAGCATTTTATATAGTTCAAGCTTGCCTCAGCAATTTTAATGTATTTCTAATTAAGCTAATTATATCACTGAATGACAAAGAGATGGACAGGCTTGTGGTCCACCACTTGTCCTTCATGATGTTTCCCAAATTCTCTTATCTCCCTTCTTGAGGCTTTTCACAATGGCTACTTTATTCAAGTAACATTGGCCCAGCTACACCATGTTCACTGCCAATTAATTGGATAATCACCTATTACTTCAGGACCTTTTAAATTCTTCATCACCGGAAATACAAAAGAATATTGATTTTAAATCCGTTTCAACAAAGTTATGTGGTTACACCTAATGTTCTTAATGTATTCATTCAATCCACATTTCAATGTCTGCTAATTTGTGTACCTACGATTCATTTCTCCCTGTAATGATATGGGGGGCTGCTTTTACTGTCTGAAATTGGTTTGAACCTTTTCCTATCATGCTTTTAGTGACTTTTCTTGTATATAAATGATTCTATAATTTCTTCAAACCTATATCTATGATTATCTGGAGTCTTAATTAAAACCTACTCTTAATATTGTAACATATTGATTAAATAATTCAAGAGCACTAATGTGTGTGAAATGTTCTTATCTATGTCTTATGCATAAGCAATTGCAGCTGCACATTCTATCTCAGTCCAGTAACCTTGGGTCAACAGAGCTATTCTACTTGTGTAGACTACATTAAGCAAATATTTTCCCAAGCCCTGTAACTACAGTCAGCCATGTTCTGCTGCATTAGCAAAAGGCAGCCGTCAGCCATTTCGTGTTGCTCAGTCATGGGCATCCCTAACAACAGGTCTGTCTCCCGTATATCAGCATCCCAACACAAATTAACCTTCGGGAATATAAGGACAATGGCCTATTCCAGCTCTTTTGTTTTTGTGTAGTTCTTTCATGGGATGTGGGCATTCCTGGCTAGGCCAACCTTTATTGCTCTTTTGTAATTGTTTAGAGTAAATAACATTGCTATGGTTCTAAAGTCACACATAGGCCAGATCAGTTAAGGCAGGGAGATATCTTTTCCTAAAGGTCACTCATGAACCAGATGGGTTTTATGAAAATAGATAGTAGTTACATGGTTTGCCTCTTCATTCCAGATTTTTATTGAATTAAGATCCCACTACCTGCCATGATGGAATTCAAACCCATGTACCCATTACATTAGCCTGGAGTTCTGACTTGGTAGTCCAGACTAGTCTTATGATCATATGGTTTAAATTAATACCACATTAGAATGATCACTCTTGAAGAATAACCAGCTAAATCCCATTGAGGAGTAAAGCATGAATAAGGTCCACTAATATCATTGCATTGGAATAATGCAAATCAACTGCAAATCGCTTTGATATTTCAAAGCTTCTATACAACATTAAAATGAATTATCAAGCTCTCTGTGTTTGTGCCCTGACCATTACAACTGCTGTGCATCAATCCGAAAGTAGGCATGTTTGCTACATTCTTAACACTTAAAAAAGGATATGCACACAAACTAAATACACTTGGAAAAATACAAACCTATCCTGCTTTTCCCCCCACAGTATATCTCAAATCTCATCTATTGCCAGAAATGCATCCAATGTTTCCTGAACTGGCAGGGACTGTCTTCTTCCAACTCCTCTCTGCTAACCTCCTGCACAGCTCTTCAGTGCTTTAGTCAAATATGTTCTGCCTGAGCTTTCCTAATTTGAAACTACTGTTTTAGTGCTATTTGAACCCATTGCTATATCTGATTTGCCTGGTTCAAGCTTGTCAGTTCCCTTCAATATTTTGGGAACATTAGTTATATGATCTTGATGCCTGCTCCAAGGAAATTATCTTTTCTAAAAATAAGAATCCTCTTAAATTCTTGATTCTGAACATCGGAAATTTTGTGGCAAATTTAGTTGCTAGAAACCTGAAATATATGGGAAGAACTACTGGAAATACTCAGGTCAGGAAACATCCGAGGTAAGAGAAACCGTTAACGTTTTGTCAGAATGCTCCTCAATCTGCAATTCCTATTTTACTAATGCATCAGGTTGAAATTTTTTTTAATCAGAAATGTGCGATTAGAAGATTGATTGATTGATTAAGGAAAATGATCCTGTCTCAGCCCTGAAACGATGAATAAGGACATTGAGGTTCTACTTAAGAACAAAAAAGAATCATATACGGAGGAACGTTGATTATCCGCAGGACACGGGCAGACAGTATTTCATTTGGTTAATCGAGTTCCAGATAATCAAATGCCGGATAACATAGTTTAGCCGAGCATTGGGACCTTGTGATCTTGCTGGATAATCCAATATTCGGATAATCGAGGTTCCTCTGTATTAGATATAAATAACTGGGTTCAAATGAATCTGTTGAACAGTGTAAGGAATGCAGGGGTATTCTTAAGGTGGAGATCAGGAAAGCAAAGAGAGGATAGTTTGATAAGAAACAGTCAGCATGGGGCAGGTCATACCTCATAAGCCTTATTGAAATCTTTGAGGATGTGACAAAACACAGTGTTGAAGGTAGAGTAGTGGATGTGGTGTACATGGATTTTAGTAAGGCATTTGATAAGGTTCCCCATGGTAGGTTCATTCAGAAAGTAAGGAGGCATGGGATACAGGGAAATATGGCTTTCTAGATACAGAATTAGCTGGCCCATAGTAGACAGAGGGTGGTGGTACATAGAAAGTATTCATTCTGGAGCTCGGTAACCAGTGGTGACCTACAGGGATTGGTTCTAGGACCTTTGCTTTTTCTGATTTTTATAAATGATTTTGATGAGGAAGTGGAAGGGTGGGTTAGTAAGTTTGTCGATGATCCATGAAGGTTGGTGGAGTGGTGAATAGTGTAAAGGGCTGTTGCATGTTGCAATGGGACATTGACAGGATGCAGAACTGGGCTGATAAGTGGCAGATGGAGTTCAACCTGGAAACGAGTGAAGTGATTTGGAAGGTCAAATTTTAATGCAGATTACAGAGTTAAAGGCAGGATTCGTGGGACAGAGGTAGGTTCTTTACACAGAGAGTAGTGGGTGCGTGGAATGCCCTGCCAGTAGTGGTGGTAGTGTCAGATATATTAGTGATGTTTAAGTGATGTTTGGACTGGCACATTGATGATAATATAATATAGGGTATGTAGGTTAGTTTGATCTTAGAGTAGGATAAAAGGTCAGCAAACATCGATGGCCAAATGGTCTGTACTGTGCTGTACTATTTTTTTTAAAATCTATTTTTATTGAAAAATAGATTTTTTAATATTGATTAGATTAGATTACTTACAGTATGGAAACAGGCCCTTTGGCCCAACAAGTCCACACCGACCCTCCGAAGAGCAACTCACCCAGACCCATTCCCCTACATTTACCCCTTCACCTAACATTATGAGCAATTTAGCATGGCTAATTCACCTAACCTGCACATCTTTGGACTGTGGGAGAATGTGCAAACTCCACACAGACAGTTGCCTGAGGCAGGAATTGAACCCGGGTCTCTGGCACTGTGAGGCAGCGGTGCTAACCACTGTGCCACCATGTACAATAAATACAAAGCAATACAATTCAAAACAGTACAAAGAAAGAATACCAAAAAAAGTTTTTAAAAAAAAACCAAAACGCCCTCATGTACAAATGTATAAATATGTATTTCAAAGAAATGAAAAAGACCTAACTACTTAAATAATAACCAACAACAAACATTATTATTAATAATAATAATACAACTCAGCAAAACAAAACACTAACCTTTGAATATTGAGAGCATTAATTGTCACGTATTCATGCATTCGCAGTTCCCCCTCTCTAGATATTGGACTCCTAAAACACAATCGTTATGGTTATATAAAAGTCCTTATTAGTGTGGCGGACAAATCTGTGTTCAGGCATTTCAAAAAGGGCCACCATGTTTTATAGAAATTCTCAGTTTTGTGGTGTACCACACTTGTAAGAAAATTCAAGGAGATATGCTCTATAATAATCTTTTCGCCAACCCAACAGGCCTGGGAGATTTTCAGACACCCAACCTAACAAGATATTCTTGGAGAGAAAGTGAGGATGTTGAAAAGTTTTTTTTTGTGCGCATCTACAGGGAACACACTGGGCAAGCCAAGAAGGAGAGAAATCGGGTCCTTCTCCATCCTTACACCCTAAATCCCCTCCTTTGCACCCGCCACAACATTCCAGTATGTTTGAAGCCTGCCACAGAACCAGAGACAATGGGTAAGAGTGCCCATACTAACTTTACACTTGGGGCATGTTGAAGATACCTCTGGTTTAAATTTTGACAAACGATCCAGAGCCAAGTGGACGCTGTGGAGAATCTTCAAATGTAAAGCATGGGTTCTATTGCAAGTTGATATCTTTCTTGCATTTTCCCAAATATCTTCCTATGCCTCTGAGGAGGCCTCAGCGCCTAGCTCTCTCTCTCCCAAACCGTGTAAAGTCAATTGAACTCACCTGAGGGGGCACTCCCCAATTGATGATATAAAGTTCTGACAGAAAGCGTACTTTCAGTACTGAGCACCCTCCTCTCTGTCAGATTTGTAGGAATCAGTCAAAAGTGTAGTTTTTTTAAAATAAAATCCCTAACTTGAAAAAAATGAAAGAGGTCCCTGTTAGATAACCCATATTTCTGTGCTGACTGATCAAAGGACATCATTGTACGTCCCTCAAATAAATCACCCCTGCACTACACACCTCTAGCTGCCCAATGTTTGAATCCTGAATCATCATCCCTGGTTGAAAACCTGGCATACCCACCACAAGTATAAGAAAAGATGTTTTGCCAATATTGCCTTCCCCCTGCCGAATTGCCCTCCGTGCTTTAACAGGATTGATAACTATTGGGTTATGGCAATATTCCTTAACTGTCTTCATTTTGTCCAAAAACAGCAAGCTTGTAAGGGGGCACATTGCCTGAGAGGTTTCGATATCTAAGTAAAAACAAGGACTGCGGATGCTGGAAACTAGAGTCTAGATTAGAATGGTGCTGGAAAAGCACAGCAGGTCAGGCAGCATCCGAGGAGCAGGAAAATCGACGTTTCGGGCTAGACTCTGGTTTCCAGCATCTGCAGTCCTTGTTTTTACCTCGTTGATTTTAACCCTACTGCGAATCCTCTGGCAAGGATGCCTGTCTTGAAGAAGTTTTCCTCCTCACTGTACAAGAATCTCAGTGAGTGTCTCTCTCTCTCACTGCAACCCCCAGGTCATCTCCTCTGCCCTGAAACTACTCTTTGCTACCTTCCACCCACCCTCCTCTCTGACCTATCACCTCCATCTCACCTATTGTACTCTATGCTACTTTCTCCCCACCCCAACCCCCTCTCATTTATCTCCCCACTTCGCAGGCGTTCTGCCTCTATTCCTGATGAAGGGCTTTTGCCCGAAACGTCAATTTTCCTGCTCCTCGGATGCTGCCTGACCTGCTGTGCTTTTCCAGCACCACTCTAATCTAGGTTTCAATATTTAACCAGATTGAAAGAGGTCCCCACAAGCCCAGTCACTCACTCAAGATAAAAGTGAGTTTAGTTGATAGTTTTTACTGTCTGAAAGATCCACTCCCTCCAGTCTGGGGCAATTGCAGTTTAGCCAGTTTAATAAGGGGCCACGTATGATGCCAAATAAGAGATGAACCAGCCGTTCAGTCTCCTGAACATTCACTTATAAAAAAATCAGGGGGAGCATTTGTGTAGGGTACAATAAATGGGGGAGAATATTCATCTTAATAAGTGCTATCCAACCTAACCATGAGACTGGAAACACCTCTCATCTTTTGTTTCATTTTGTCAAATAATTGAACAAAATTACTTTAAACAACCGATCAAGAACTGTAGTGATGAATGCGCCCTAATACATAAAACTCCCCCGTGACTACTTAAATGGGAATCGAGATTCGCCCTCAAGACCTAGCCCATTCATAAGACCACCCATAGGCATAGCCTCTGATTTAGCAAAATTAATCTTGTACCCCAAAAAGGTGCCAAACGCACTGATGCATTGTATCAGGTGAGGCACCAAAACTGCTGGATTTGACAAAAAAAATGAGGACATCGTCCATGTACAACGAAATCGTATGTAATTTTGACCCCACTTCGGGAGCCGATATATTGGGATCCCTATGAATCGTCTCCGCCAATACTTCAATCACCAATGTAAAAAGCAATGGCGAAAGGGGACAGCCCTGTTGGCTGCCCCTAAAAATGCTAAAATTGTTTGATCATACCCCATTGGTGATGACCTCAGTGAGAGGGTCACTGTAGAGAACCTTTACCCATCTTATAAAGGCTTCGCCCAAGCCAAACTGCTCTAGAGTATAAAAAAAGGTATGGCCACTCAACTCAGTCAAATGCCTTCTCTGCATCTAGAGGTATCACCAATCCCTGTATTGACTGGTGTTGACACACTTGAATTACATTAAGCAGCCTCCTAACATTATTGTAGGATCTGCGGCCCTTTATGAATCTCGTCTAATCCTCTTTAACAATAGAAGGTCACACAGTTTCCAGCCTTAACACAAGAGTCTTAGAGAGGATTTTAAAGTCATCATTTAAGAGGGAAATGAGCCTGTAATAAGCACAATCCTCCGGGACCTTCCCTTGTTTAAGAGTAAGCAAAATATTGGCTTCTCTTAGATGGCTGGAGATGATCATGACTGTATGAGTCTTTGAACATGTTGAGTATCAGGCCTGACTATATGCTTGTAAATTCCTCATAGAATTCGCTGGAAAGCCCATCAGGACCGGGCGCCTTTCCACTCTGATGTTGCTTCATAGCCTCCTCCACCTCTTGTTACTGTGGAGAAAGAAATAGAGGCTAGAGAACTCGAGGAAATAAATATTGATGTTTGAAAACAATTCAGATTGAGGTCTTAGAAAATGTAGATGTGGATAAATCTCTGGGACTTGATCCCAGAAGTTTGTGGGAAGTTAGGGAGGAAATTGCAAGGCTCCTTGCAGAAATATTTACTTCTGCTATAACAACTTTCTTCAACATGAATTGGCGTTTACACAATTGAAAAATTTCGGTTGTTATTTGTAGAAAGCAAACTTTCCTTACCTGTATTGGTTATAACAATTCCGGCCCCTTCAGTGTAAATAGCACAGCTATTGCATAGTTTTTTTTTCTAATGCGAGATTCACGAGAACAGATCTAATGCATTATGTCAGAACTGACTGTATTTCTATCATCTATAAATATGGGGAAAGGTGCCAAATGACTGGAAAGCATTGTGCCTTCGCTTAAGAAGGGATGTAAGGAGAAACCTGGGAACTATAGACCTGAGAGTCTGACATCGGTGGTGGACAAGTTGTTGGAAATGATTCAGAAAGATAGGATTTATATGCATTTGGAGAGGCAAGGAATGATTAGAGATAGTCAGCATGGGTTTGTGTGAGGGAAGTAATGTCTTATAAATTTGATTGAATAGAAGTAACCAATAAAATTGAAGAGCAGTAAACATTGCTTACTTGGACTTCTTCAGTGGAGCCTTTGACAAAGTTCTGCGTATTAGACTGATTAATAAATTTAGATCACATGGGATTCAAGGTAAGCTTGCCAATTGGTTAAAAAATTGGCTTAATGAAAGGGAGACAGAGTGATGGTAGACTGTTGTTTTTCAAACTGGAGGCCGATGACCAGTGGTGTTCCATGGGGATTGGTGCTGGGTCCACTTTTGTGGATCATTTATACTAATCATTAATATAAATGATTTAGATGGGAATATAGAAAGCATGGTTAATAGGTCTGTGGATGACACCAAGATTGTTGGTATAGGGGATAGTGAAAAAGGTTATCTAAGATTACGAAGAGGTCTTAGTCAATTCGGTCAATGGACTGATGAGTGACAGATGGAGTTTAATTTTGATAAATGAGAGGTATTGCATTTTGGTAAAATAAACAAAGGCAGCACTTATACAATTAAAAATAGGGCCTTTGGTAGTGTTTTAGAACAGGGAGACCTGGGGGTTCAGGTACATAATTCTTTAAAGTTTGCAACACATATGGGGTGGTTAAGAAGGTGTTAAGCATGCTTGCCTTCATTGCTCAGACCTTTAGGTATCAGACTTGGGACATTATGTTGAGGTTGCACAGAACATTGGTAAGGCCTGTTCTTGAGTATTGTGTCCAGTTGTGGTCTCGTTTTTGTAAGAATGAAATTATTAAGCTAGAGAGGTTTCAGAAGTGATTTACCAGGATGTTAAATAAAAACTGAAAGAACTGTGGATGGTGTAAATCAAAGATAAAGAGAGAAGTTGGGGAAAGGCAGAGCAGGTCTGGCAGCATCTATAAAGAGAAATCAGTTATAGTTCCCAGAGCTGTTCTGAGGAAGGGTCACCGGACGCAAAAAGTTAACTCTGATTTCTCAGATGGTGCCAGACCTGCTGAGCTTTTCCAGCAACTTCTGTTTTTGTTTACCAGAATGTTGCTGGTAATGGAGAGTTTGAGTTATAAGGAGAGGCTGGATAGACTGGGACTTTTTTCACTGGAGTGTAGGAGGTTAAGAGATGACCTTAGAGAGGTTTGTAAAATCATGAAGGGTATAGATAATGTGAATAGGTTGGGGGATATCAAAACTAGGGGCAATATTTTAAGGCGAAAGAAAAAATATCTAGAAAATACATATGGGGCAATTGTTTTGTTTTAATAGTGATTCGTGTGTGGAATGAACTTCCAGAGGAAGTGGTGGATGTGGGTATAGTTACAACATTTAAAAGACATTTGGATAAGTTCGTGAATAAGAGCTGTTTGGAGGGATATGGGCCAGGAGCAGGTAGGTGGGACTAGTTTAGTTTGGGATTATGATTGGCCTGGACTGGTTGGATTGAAGGGTCTGTTTCCGTGCTGCATGACGATACCCTTAGTTAAATAGGTGCCAATTTAGGGAAGGTTAGAATGTTGAAAAGAGAAGTATTTAGCATGATTAAAATAAATGGATAAAAGCAAATTACTGCGGATGCTGGAATCTGAAACCAAAGAGAAAATGCTGGAAAATCTCAGCAGGTCTGGCAGCATCTGTAAGGAGAGAAAAGAGCTGACGCTTCGAGTCTAACTGACCCTTTGTCAAAGCTGGTCAGCTGAGCTTTGACAAAGGGTCAGTTAGACTCAAAACGTCAGCTCTTTTCTCTCCTTACAGATGCTGCCAGATTTGCTGAGATTTTCCAGTATTTTCTCTTTTTTTGGTTTAAAACAAATGGATATGTTTGAAGGCAGCTTTCCCAAAGACATGTAAGATAAAGATACCTTATTTAAGGCACAGGAGCTTGTGACCATAATGATGTTAATAGATCAAGAAAACTAAATTTAAAAAAAGCATCAAGAACAAGGCAATCATTATTGGTTAAGGTCATTTCCATTATTTAAAATGAAGTATGCTTCTAATCTGAGGCTTCATGGGAGTGTGTGTGGAAGGGGGATGTATTGATATTTAATCAAGTTTGATGATTAATTCACACAGTGAAACAAATTTAACCTGTAATGAATATGCAAGGCTTTAGAAGGTGGGACTTTGAATAATAATTCAGCGCATGACACCTTAGATTGACCCATACCAAGGTTGAAAACAACATTTTATCCATCACATTAGCTCCATTACCTATTCAGTCCATCACATTTTGCCAGTGTGTGAAGGATGTTCCATATAGGTAAGTCTTGTTTATCTCGTTTTGTTCTTGGTACTCAGGATGTACTGCTAGGAAACTGTAGGCAATGAGGGTATGTAGTTTGAAAGAAGTGTTGAATTGTCAGCTGTTGAAAGTATGGGTCAGGGTATTGTTCTGAGAGAACAGAAAGTTATTTTCAACATACAGGTATTTGAAGACAAAACTGAGTTGAGGGCTTAAATGAAGTCAGATTTATTGAAGACTGTAACATTCCTGTTCAATTCTAGATTCACTAAAAATGCTGCAGTTTAATTAGCTATTCAGCCAACAAGGAACAATAACAACTTGAGTTCATATGTCTGCCAAAATGCCTAACCATTGTTCAAACATTGGTAACCTCTTTAATTAGAGGGGTGAAGTAATTAAACACTCCTCAACAGTGTTTTGGCTTTCCACATTGGGAAGTTTCCACTGCAGATAAAAACACGTGTGGAAATGAAAGACAGAGGCTCTGCCAGATCTTATGAAGTAATTACTTCTTTTACATTTGTCAATTGATGGGCTTCAGTTGATGTTCTAAGAATATATGGAGTTTTAAATACCACATCTAATGAAGCATGAATGAAAGTAAAACCATAAAAGCAGCTTTATAGATGCTGATGGTTTACCCTGGAGGTGGGTACAGGGTAATATTGCTGAGGTTCCATCCTATGTTGGGTAGTTGCAATGCTTTTGAAGTGCAAATCCATCACTTAGAGCAAGAGACAGCTTTTAAAACTTCTATGTTGCTGTGGTTCTGTTCGCCGAGCTGGAAGTTTTTGTTGCAAACGTTTCGTCCCCTGTCTAGGTGACATCCTCAGTGCTTGGGAGCCTCCTGTGAAGTGCTTCTGTGGTGTTTCCTCCGGCATTTATAGTGGCCTGTCCCTGCCGCTTCCGGTTGTCAGTTTCAGCTGTCCGCTGTCGTGGCCGGTATATTGGGTCCAGGTCGATGTGTTTGTTGATGGAGTTTGTGGATGAGTGCCATGCTTCTAGGAATTCCCTGGCTGTTCTTTGTTTCGCTTGCCCTATAATGGTAGTGTTGTCCCAGTCAAATTCATGTTGCTTGTCGTTTGCGTGTGTGGCTACTGGGGATAACTGGTCGTGTCGTTTCGTGGCTAGTTGATGTTCGTGGATGCGGATCGTTAGCTGTCTTCCTGTTTGTCCTATATAGTGTTTTGTGCAGTCCTTGCTGGGATTTTGTACACTACATTAGTTTTGCTCATGCTGGGTATCGGGTCCTTCGTTCTGGTGAGTTGTTGTCTGAGAGTGGCTGTTGCTTTGTGTGCTGTTATAAGTCCTAGTGGTCGCAGTAGTCTGGCTGTCATTTCAGAGATGTTCTTGATGAAACTGACAACCGGAAGCGTCAGGGACAGGCCACTATAAATGCCGGAGGAAACACCACAGAAGCGCTTCACAGGAGGCTCCCAAGCACTGAGGATGTCACCTAGACAGGGGACGAAACGTTTGCAACAAAAACTTCCAGCTCGGCGAATAGAACCACAGCAACGAGCACCCGAGCTACAAATTTTCTCACAAACTTTGAAAACTTCTGTGTTTTACCCAGTTAAAAGTAAAGAGCCTCTTGTTGATTATAAGCCAAAAAAAGGTACAAAAGTATATGTCCTGGTTAAAGGTGAATGTCAGCTCATACTGCTAGGGTACTTCTAAGCTCTCAGAACTCTACCATTTCTAATTTATGTTTGTGTCTTTGGTTCAGAAGACGTCTGCCCCAGAACTAATCACATGCCTAGCCAAGCTATTCTTGTACGGTTACAACATTAGCATCTCCATAACAAATGGAAAATTGCTCGGGTTATGTCCTTTGTACAAAAGTAGAACAAATCCAAACTGGCCAATTAATTTCCCCTTGGTCCACTCTTATCCATCAGCAAATGAAGGGCTCATCAACAGTGCAGTCAGGCAACATGTGCAAAGGAATAATGTGCTTTCTGATACTCAGTTTGGATTCTTCCGCAGCATTACAGCTTTGTCCAAACATGGGCAAAGGAGCTAAACTCCAGTTGACAGTACTGTTCTTGACACCAACACTCTGTAAGGTATCAGGAAATCCTAGCAAAATCGGAATTGATGCAAATCAGGATAAACGCTGGGAGGAGCCATACCTAACAAAGAATAAGATGTTTGTTGGATGTTAATCATCTCATGCTCAGCACAAGTTTGCAGTAGATCCTCAAGGTCAATGTCCAACCATCTTTGTTTACTTCACCAATGATTAGATTACTTAGAGTGGAAACAGGCCCTTCGGCCCAACAAGTCCACACCGACCCGCCGAAGCGCAACCCACCCAGACCAATTCCCCTACATTTACCCCTTCACCTTAAACTACGGGCAATTTAGCATGGCCAATTCACCTAACCTGCACATTTTTGGACTGTGGGAGGAAACCGGAGCACCCAGAGGAAACCCACGCAGATACGGGGAGAATGTGCAAACTCCACACAGTTGTCTGAGGCAGGGATTGAACCCGTGTCTCTGGCGCTGTGAGGCAGCAGTGCTAACCACTGTGCCACCGTGCCGCCCACCTTACCTTTGATTGCACAATGTTCAGTTTCAAGTGCAGTTCCTCAGATACTGAAAGAGCTTGTGTTCATATGCAGCAAGACCAAGACGACGACAAGGTTTGGACTGATGTGTGGCATAAATGTCGCTTATCACTTTGGTGCCACCAATGCCCATCTCCAACAAGGAAGAATCTGACCATCACCAATGTTCAAATTACATTACCATCAATGAATCTCCATAAATCAGGAGTGTGATGGAATACTCTTAATAGGATCAAGTTGACAAATTAATGAGGACTTTAGGATGACAGGACTGTAGTCATTAATTTCTTATACACGATGGCGAAGAAAATTAAATGTAACAGCCGCTCTAATGAGTTACAGAACACTTTCAAACTTTGTACAGATTACAGCATGCAGATTGCAATTCCCATACCGTCATATTATTTTTGTTTCCTACAGTCTTTCATAGGCATTGTCTGTTCTTCACCCAAGGCCTCTGATAGTGTGGCCTTTTACACAAGTAGCCTTGACTGTCTGAATGTCTTGTTTGTTCTTCATTTCTCTGTACATCTGTGGTTCCCATATGTTTTGCATATTACTGTCTAGACAGCTAACACTTAATCCTTACCTCCTTTAACTCCGCACTTGCCTGGATGAATGCAGCTCCATCAGCACTGAAGAGGCTTGACATCAGCCAGGACAAAGCAGCCCTCTTCAGAATGGATAAATTGTGATAGGCTGAATGGGCTTTCAAGGAGAAAGTGAGGACTGCAGATGCTGGAGATCAGAGCTGAAAATGTGTTGCTGGAAAAGCGCAGCAGGTCAGGCAGCATCCAAGGAACAGGAGAATCAACGTTTCGGGCATAAGTCTTCCTGAAGAAAGGCTTATGCCCGAAACGTCGATTCTCCTGTTCCTTGGATGCTGCCTGACCTGCTGCGCTTTTCCAGCAACACATTTTCAGTTCTGAATGGGCTTTCTAACCTGTAAGGTTTCATGTTCTAAGGAGCAGATTCCTTTTGTCATTTTAATTTCAGTCTCTAACCACTAGGTGGTGATGCATCATATTTTCTCTCCAAGTACACTTTAAAATGCAGCTGAAATATGTAACATTAACACAACATTACCATCTTCCTGCTTGAACACTCTTGGATCATGAGAATTGAAGCATTAAAGTAACATTAAAAAATTAAAACAAAATACACTGCAAATGCATTAAGGCTCCTTCCAAATCTGTGACTTCTCCCAACTAGATAGAAAAGGGCAGCGCACACATGTGAACATAACCACCTACAAATTCCCCTCCAAGTCTCAACTGTCTTGACTTGGAAATGTATCGTTCTTCCTTTACTATCGCTGGGTCGAAGTCATGGACTCTTCCTGACAGGACTGTAGGTGTTCCTGCAGCCCAAGGACTGTGATGGCTTAAAAAGTAATCACACCACTATCATCTCTAAGGTAATTAGGGTTGCACAATAAATTATGGCCCAATCAGGGATGCCCCACGTGTCAGGAACAATGTTTTGTTTATAAATTGTATAAATTTGCCAAACTCTGGCACTGGAATTAATAATAGGAGCTTACAAATTACAAATGAAACTAAGTACAATATGTAAGTGAGCCAAAGAATAAAAGATAACTCTTAATGCAGGCACTTTGAATTAAGAATGAAGAAAAGGAGGAAAATGTTATATGGAATAAGGGTGCTGTCACTGATCCGCTTTTGCCTATACTTTGTCTTGAGCCTGACATTATTAAAGGTAAAGAATACACTACTTTCAAGAAGTGCTTGTCTTGCTTAACAAGGTGGTTTATTGCATGATACTGATATGTATGACTACATTACTAGTCTAACATGGTTACCAGGACACTCAGAATTTGTGTAGAATATGTCACAGGGGCAGGATGATGGCTCAGTGGTTAGCACTGCTGCCTCTCAGCACCAGGGACCTAGGTTCGATTCTACTGTCAGCTGACGTCTATGTGGAATTTGCACATTCTCCCTGTGTCTACATGAGTTTCCTCTAGGTGCTCTAGTTTCCTCCCATGGTCCAAACGATGTGCAGGTTAGATGGATTTGCCATGCTAAATTGCCTATTATGTACTGGGATGTGCAGGCTAGGTGGATTAACCATGGGAAATGCAGGGTTACAGGGATAGTTTGTGGAGGAGGGGTGGGGTTTTTTGGAATATGCTCTTCGGAAGATTAACTCCTTCAGAACCATTACCTTATGTGAAACATGTGGGCGGCACGGTGGCACAGTGGTTAGCACTGCTGCCTCACAGCGCCTGAGACCTGGGTTCAATTCCCGCCTCAGGCGACTGACTGTGTGGAGTTTGCACGTTCTCCCCGTGTCTGCGTGGGTTTCCTCCGGGTGCTCCGGTTTCCTCCCACAGTCCAAAAGATGTGCAGGGTCAGGTGAATTGGCTATGCTAAATTGCCCGTAGTGTTAGGTAAGGGGTAAATGTAGGGGTATGGGTGGGTTTCGCTTCGGCGGGTCGGTGTGGACTTGTTGGGCCGAAGGGCCTGTTTCTACACTGTAATGTAATCTAATCTAATGCAAGGTTGTGCAGAGAAAGATGAAATTTAATGCCAGGATCTGAATTATGGACAAAACTGGGACTAGACTTTTCCCTCTGAGCAGAATGCATCTCATAGTAGCCTCAGAGTGCAGTACAGATTGTGGGAGGCAGAGAATGTTATGAAATGTTACCTTTGACCATTCCATAACATTATGTCGTCAATAGAATAAAGACAGACCGATTCAAAAAGTTAATAACCTTGGGACTGACATAAAGAACTTCCTGCAGACAATGATCAGCAAATGGACATCCAGACGGATGCCAAAAGAGTTTTATGTTGTTACTGGGAACTCTTCAGAATGGATAAATTGTGGTAAGCTAAATGGACTTTCTAACTGAAATAACTCCACAGCGGCAGGTATCCTGTTACTAAGTCGCCCTTTATTTACATGTGGAGAGTCCTTGACACTGACCCAGCTCCCAATCGGGGAGCTCATCTTCAAGAGGTCCACCTAGCTGACCTCATTACAGTCACTACACTAATCTGTCAGGATTTTGTGGTCAAGGGAGTAGACTGCTTTTGCCATTTAATTTCAGTTGCTGACCACTAGGTGGTGATGCATCATATTTTCCCTACATGTTAATTTGAAATGCTTTCTAAAAATATGTTTGTCTCTGTAAATTTCTTATATTTAAAAGGAGGATATCAACAATATTTTTTTAAAAATTGAAATTATTGCACAATCATAGATGTATCTAACACATTTTTAGTACCTTTGTTTAACATTTAATTGAAGGTTTTGGTCTGAACTAGAGGCTTTTTTTTGTCCAGGGCTATGACAGTTTGGGCATATGTTCACTCTCCCAAAGTGCCTCAATACGATTTAAGTTCACCAGTTTTATTTTCAGACTAACAAATTATTTTTGATTTTCAAAACACTTTGAAGCAAAACAAAATGATTTTTTTTCTAAATATGTACAACATGGAAACAGACCCTTCGGTCCAACCCATCCATGCAGACTAGATATCCCAACGCACCTGCCAGCACCCAGCCCATATCCCTCCAAACCCTTCCTATTCATATACCCATCCAAATGCCTCTTAAATGTTGCAATTGTACCAGCCTCCACCACATCCTCTGGCAGCTCGTTCCATACACTTACCAAGCTCTGCTTGAAAAAGTTGCCCCTTAGGTCTCTTTTATATCTTTTTCCCCTCTCACCCTACACCTATGCCGTCTAGTTCTGGACTCCCTGACCCCAGGGAAAAGACTTTGTCTATTTATCCTATCTATGCCCCTCATAATTTTGTAAACCTTTATAAGGTCACCTTTCAGCCTCCGACGCTCCAGAGAAAACAGCCCCAGCCTGTTCAGCCTCTCCCTGTAGCTCAGATCCTCCAACACTGGCAACATCCTTGTAAATAATTTCTGAATCCTTTTAAGTTTCACAACATCTTCCAATAGGAAGGAGACCAGAATTGCACGCAATATTCCAACAGTGGCCTAAGCAATGTCCTGTATAGCCACAACATGACCTCCCAACTCCTGTACTCAATACTCTGACCAATAAAGGAAAGCATACCAAACGCCACCTTCATTGTCCTATCTACCTGTGACTCCACTTTCAAGGAGCTATGAACCTGCACTCCAAAGTCTCTTTGTTCAGCAACACTCCCTCGGACCTGACCATTAAGTGTATAAGTCCTGCTAAGATTTGCTTTCCCAAAATGCAGCACCTCGCATTTATCTGAATTAAACTCCATCTGCCACTTCTCAGCCCATTGGCCCATCTGGTTCGGATCCTGTTGTAATCTGAGGTAACCCTCTTTGCTGTCCAGTACACCTCCAATTTTGGTGTCATCTGCAAACTTGCTAACTGTACCTCTTGTGCTCGCATCCAAATCATTTATGTAAATGACAAAAAGTAGAGGGCCCAGCACCAATCCTTGTGGCACTCCACTGGTCACAGGCCTCCAGTCTGAAAAACAACCTTCCACCATCACCCTCTGTCTTCTACCTTTGAGCCAGTTCTGTATCCAAATGGCTAGTTCTCCCTGTATTCCATGAGATGTAACCTTGCTAACCAGTCTCTCATGGGGAACCTTGTCGAACACCTTACTGAAGTCCATATAGATCACATCTACCCCTCTGCCCTCAATCTTCTTTGTTACTTCTTCAAAAAACTCAATCAAGTTTGTGAGACATGATTTCCCATGCACAAAGCCATGTTGACTATCCCTATTCAGTCCTTGCCTTTCCAAATACATGTACATCCTGTCCCTCAGGATTCCCTCCAACAACTTGCCCACCACCGAGGTCAGGCTCACTGGTCTATAGTTCCCTGGCTTGTCTTTACCGCCCTTCTTAAACAGTAGCACCACGTTTGCCGACCTCCAGTCTTCCAGCACCTCCCCTGTGACTATCGATGATACAAATATCTGAGCAAGAGATCCAGCAATCACTCCTCTAGCTTCCCACAGAGTTCTCGGGTACACCTGATCAGGTCCTGGGGATTTATCCACCTTTAACCATTTCAAGGCATCCAGCACTTCCTCCTCTGTAATCTGGACATTTTGCAAGATGTCACCATCTATTTCCCTACAGTTTTCCATATCCTTTTCCACAGTAAATACTGATGCAAAATACTCATTTAGTATCTCCCCCATGAGCATCACTTTCTGGGACAGAACTTATTGTCCATCCCTAGTTGCCCTTCAGAAGTTGGTGGTGAGCTGCTTTGTTGAACTCCAAGTGCTATTGGTTGACAACGGTGCCCTGTAGGAAAACATTCCAGGATTTTGAGCCAGTGACGTCAGGAAGATGAGTGGCTTGGAAGGGAACTTGAAGTAGTGGTGTTCCCATGAATTCTTCACAGGTTTGGAAGGTGCTCTCTGAGGATATTTGAATTTTGGTGATGTTTCAGATTTTTCAGCTGGCAGTGCATAAAATTGATTTACAGAATATTTACATTGTTTAATTATTTAAAGATTCTGTGAGACCATCACATTTAATTTTACCAAGGCGCTCTGCATGAGAGAGGCAGCGAGAATAGTAACTGTTGATTGCTCATCTATTATAAGTTGTGTTTTGACCATAAGATGTAGAAGCAGCAGTAGGCTATTCACCCTACTGAGTCTGTTGTGCCATTCAATGAGATCATCAATGATTTGATAACCCCCTACTCTATTTGCTTGCCTTTTCGCTGTAACCCTTGATTTCCATTATTGATTAAAGATCCGTTTGTCTCAGTCTTGAATATACTTAGCAATTAACCTTCTACAACCCTCCGAATTTGACAGGTTTACTACCCTGTGAGAGAAGAAATTTCTCATATGTCTTAACTGAGCAACCCCTTACTTGGAGTTTAAGTTGTCTGGTCTGAGAAACTCCCACAAGGGGAAGCAGTTTATATGCATCTTCAGTATCGAGTCCTCTTAGAATCTTGTATGTATCAATAACCTCTCCTCACTCTTCTAAACTTCCAGTGAATACAAATTCAATGTCTCGTCATAAGACTGTTGCTCTTCCCTCCTGCCCCCCCCCCCACTCCCTCACAGACGTTCACGCACATACACTTTGTCGCACTCTCTCTCGTGCTGTCACTCTCTCATAATTTTAGATGAACTGCACTTGAGGGTTGAAATCTTTGTAACAAATGTTATGTTCTTTAGGAGATATCCCTCACATGTAGTGTAGTTGGTGACTCCTGGTTGTCGTGTCACCCCACCCCCCAAACCTGGAGAGCACATTACTGTTCAGAAGCTAATTATAATATGGTTCTGGAATCATTCAACTTTTTTCCTCACTGGTGTCAAAATTTGAGACGGGCACAAGACATTTTTAAAGTTATGATATTTTTTGACCAAACACTAATGTCTGTCGTTGAGCACAGACTTGAAAGGGTAACCGAGCTTGGTGTAAGCAAGGGCATAAACAGCTCCGTTTAAGGTGTTCATGAGTTTAAACCGAGTAGAATGTGAGAGATCAACCAGGAATGTGTTGGACTAGTCAAACCAAGAGACATAAATGAGGAAGCAGGAGACAACAGCTTTGCTTCACTTTGAGGTCGCCACTGATGATGTTACCTAGCCAGGTAATGAAACATCTGGATATCAAACCTACACCCTAGACATAAATGAGGCTTCAACAGTGAAATTGGCTGGTGTGCTGGAGGTTGGGTTTCTTATCCAGCTGAAAATAAGCAGTTACCGAGGTGGCATATAAAGAAGGAACCTTGTATTGTTCTAGAAACAGTTATTCCTTTCTTGCCTTTCCTATTTTATCAGGTAGGATATAAATAGTTGAAATCCCTGTCATTTCAAGGTCTTTTTCGGGGCTTTCTTGTCTACAGTAATATCTTTCTGTCCTCTCCAGCTGTCTAGTAAATCTATTAAAATCAATAATTATCCTCTTTTCATTTAACTATCCTTGACCTCAAGGTACAATCTATGCTGTAAAGCACTTATATTAATTTCTATTAGTGTAATGCTCTCTCTTACATTGCTGCTCCAACTACTTTCCTGTGTTTTTTTTCCTTCTATAAGTAAATTCTGAGGGTTTGATCTGTCAAAGTCCTGATTTAGCCATCTATTTTCCATTCCTGTTGTATTACATTTATCCTTCAGGATTATATTTCCCATTCTACACACTTGCTTTATATATAACTATAGATTTATATCTCATCCTCTATCTTATGATGGTGACTGATCTACCAATTTTAACTCTCTACTCCAGCAAAGGGATCATCCACCCAAAATATTCTCCTCTGAAGCTACTTCACTATGTCAAAGGCTTGAAATCAGGAAGGGAGCTGTGACAGACTTGAACAAATTGGCAGAGAGACAAAGGAGATATTAGTAGTTTTAGAAGGTTTAAAAGTGGATAAATTCCAAGGCCGAAAAGAGGTCTATACCAGGCTGCTCTTGGAGTCAAGGGTGGAGATTGTAGGGCTCTGACATTAATTTTAAAATCCTGTTTGGCCAGAGAAGGGGTGTCACAGAACTGGAAGATATCTAATGTGCCATTCATTACTCAAGAAGTGTGGTCGGGATAAATTAGAAAACTGTAGGCCAGTGAACCCAACATGGAAAAAAATTCCGAAGGACAGAATATCTCTAATTGGAGAGGCAAAGATTAACCAAGAATAGTCAGCATGGCTTTCTAAAGAGGAGATCATTTCTAACAAATTTGATTGGTCTTTTTTGAGGAGGTGCCTAGTGTACATATGAGGGTGATACAGTTGCTGTCGTCTAAGTGAACTTCGGTCAAGCTTTCTACCAAGTTTCGAATGACAGACTTGTTAACAAGCTCAGACCCCATGGAATCCAGATCAGTTTGGTAAATTTGAATCCAAACTTGGCGTTGTGGCAGGAAGCAGAGGGTGGTGGCCGCAGGCTGCTTTTTTTTTGACTGTAGGCCTGTGACCAGTTACCTACCACAGGGTTCAGTGCTGGGTCCCTTGTTCTTTGTTGTGTACATAAATGATCTCGACATGAATATAGGACGTATGAGTAGTACATTTGCAGATGACACAAATATTGTGTGGTCATTAGCAGGAGAAAAGAATTTATGATACAAGATAGAATTTGGTTGGTCAGATGGGCTGAACGGCGACAAATGGAATTTAATCCTGAAAAGTGAGGTGTTACATGTTATGGGCATTGACAGGGCAACGACATGCACATTGAATGAAGAACCGTACAAAATACAGAGGATCAGAGGGGCCTTGCTCTGCTTCTCCATAGATTCTTGAAATGTTGGTGTCACTGGCTAGTCCAGCATTTATTGGCCATCCCTAATTGCCCAGAAAGTGGTTAAGCATCAACTGTGTTGTTGCAGGCCTGGAGTCGCTTTAATGCCAGACTGGGTAAGGATGACAGATTTTCTTCGCTAGATAACATTAGTGAATCAGATTTTGTTTTACAATAATTGACAATTTTACAGTGCTTTTTTTTTTAAGCTTAGCCTTTTTATTGATTTGGAAGATTTTCAATAACGGAAGATGGAGAATGTGGGGAAATAAATAGTGACATCTTGGAAAAAATGACCAGGTTATAGAGGAGCTGTTGCTGGACATCTTAAAATGCATGAAGTTGGATAAACTCCCAGGACCTGAATCAGGTGTACCCTAGAACTCTGTGGGAAGCTAGTGAAGTGATTGCTGGGCCCCTTGCTGAGATATTTATATCATCGATAGTCACAGACGAAGTGTCCGAAGACTGGAGGTTGCCTAGCATGCTGCCACTATCTAAGAAGGATGGTAAGGAAAAGCCAGGCAACTATAGACCGGTGAGCCTGACATCAGTGGTAGGAAAATTGTTGGAGGGAATCCTGAGGAACAGGATTTACATGTATTTGGAAAGGCGAGGACTGATTAAAGAATAGTCAATATGGCTTGGTGCGTGGGGAATCATGTCTTACGAACTTGATTGAGTTTTTTTGAAGAAGTAACAAAGAGGATTGATGAGGTTAGAGTGGTGGACATGATCTATACAGTAAGGCGTTCAACAAGGTTCTGCATGGAAGACTGGTTAGCAAGGTTAGATCACATGGAAGACAGAGAGAACTAGCCATTTGGATACAGAACTGGCTCAAAGCTGGAAGACTGAGGGTAGTGGTGGAGGAGGGTTGCTTTTCAGACTGGAGGCCTGTGACCAATGGAGTGCCCCAAGGATCAGTGCTGCAATAAGTAGTGGATGCAAAGAGGGTTACCTCAGAGTACAGCAGGATCTTGATCAGGAGACAGTAAGGACAACTTTTCCTGGAAGCCAGTCAATAGATGTGAAGCTGGAAAAGTACAGCAGATCAGACAGCATCCGAGGAGCAAAAAAGTCAACACTTAAGGCCAAAACCCTTCATCAGGACTAGGGAGGGAAGCCCAGACATAAATAGAGAGGGGGAGGGTGGGGCTGGGGATAGAGTAGTTGGGATGCTGATAGGTAGATGCAGATAGGGGGGTTATTGTGATTGGTCAGTGGGGAAGGTTGGAGCAGATAGGTGAGTAGGAAGATGGACAGGACAGGGAGACGAGGAACAAGGGTGGGACTAGACATGAGATAAGGCTAGGGATGGAGGGATTTTGAAGCTGGTTAAGTCAATATTGAGGCCATTGGGTTGTAAGCTCCCCAAGTTAAACATCAGGTGGTGTTCCTTCAGTTTATGTTTGGCCTCACTCTGACAGTGGGAGAGGCCAAGGATGGATATGTCGCCAAAGAGTGGGAGGTGGAGTGGATGGCAACCAGGCGATCATGGAAAAGCGCAGCAAGGACAAATCCTCTTACAAGCATGCCTTCCTTGAAGAAGCTCTCTTCCTCCCTCTGCTGCCTAACCTGCTGTGCTTTTCCAGCAACACATTTTCAGCTCTGATCTCCAGCATCTGCAGTCCTCACTTTCTCCAACCAGGAGATCATGCAGAGCACAGATGCTCGGCAAATCAGTCCCTGAGTCTCTCCGATATAGAGGGGATCACATCAGGAGCAATGGATACAGTAGGTCAGTTTGGACAAAGTGCAGGTGAATCTCTACCGGATCTGGAAGGATTGCGTGGGGTCTTGGAGGGAGGTGTCGGGGCAGGTGTTGCATGTCTAGCGGTTGCAGGGAAAGGTACCGGGTGTGGTGGAGACATTAGCGGGGAGCATAGAGTTGGCGAGGGAGTCGTGGAGTGAACGGTCCCTGCGGAAAGCAGACGAGCTAGGGAAGGAAATAAATTTTTGGTGGTGAGGTCTGATTGTAGGCAGCGTAAATGTCAGCGAATGATGTGTTGGATTCAAAGGTTGGTGGGATGGTACGTGACGACCAAGAGGACTCTATCCTTATTGTTGTTGGGGGGAGGGGGTTTGAGGGTAGAAGTGCGGGAAATGGGGCAGATGCGGTTGAGGGCATCCTTAATTACTGAGGAGGGGAAACTAAAATAGGAGGATATCTGGGATGTCCTGGAGTAGAATGCTGGAAGCAGATGTGGCAGAGGCGGAGTCATTGAGAGTATGGGATAGCATCTTTTGCAGGAAGGTGAGTGAGAGCACGTGTAGTCGAGGTAGTGGGTTTGAAATGGATGTGGCGGGTGAATCGGTTTCCAGAGATTGAGACGGAGAGGTAAGTGTTGGAAATGGTCCAGGCGAGTAGGCCACTTTTGATCAGATGGGCCAGGAGTGGCAGACAGAGTTTAATTTGGATAAATGTGGGGTGCTGCATTTTGGAAAGACAAATCAGGGCAGGACTTATACACTTATTGGTAAGGTCCTGGAAATATTGCAGAGCAAGGTTCATAGTTACTTGAAAGTGGAGTCTCTGGTAGGATAGTGAAGAAGGTGAGTGCATTGAGTATAGGAGTTAGGGGGTTATATTGTGACTGTACAGGACTTTGGTTAGGCCATTTTTGGGATACTGTGTTCAATTCTGGTCTCCCTGCTATAGGAAGGATGTTGTGAAATTTGAGAGGGTTCAGAAAAGATTTACAAGGATGTTGCGTGGTTTGAGCTATAGGGAGAGGCTGAGTAGACTGGGACTGTTTTCCCTGGAGTATTGGAGGCTGTGGGGTGCCTTTACAGAGATTTATAAAATCATAAAGGGCATGGATAGAATAAGTAGACAAGATCTTTTCCCTGGGGTTGGGCGAGTCTAAAAATACAGTGCACAGATTTAAGGTGAGAAGGGAAAAATTTAAAAGGGACTAAGGGACAACTTTTTCATGCAGAGGGTGGAGTGTTTATGGAATGAGCTGCCAGAGGAAGTGTTGGAGGCTGGTACATTTAAAAGGCATCTGGATGGGTACATGAATAAGAAGAGTTTAGAGGGATATGGGCCAAGTGCTGGCAAATGGGACTGGATTTATTTAGGTTATCTGGTCGGCATGGACGAGTTGGACTGAAGGATCTGTTTGCGTGCTGTACATCTCTATGGTTCTAAATTTCACCGTTCACCATGGGGGATTTGACCCCATGTCCCCAAGACATTAGCCTCTGGTTCAGGATTGATTCAGTGACTTTACCACTGGGGCACTACTCCATCTCTGGATAAGAAGGCATGTGGGATACATGTCTTTGTTAGGCAAGGCACTGAGGTTGCAATGGAACTGTATATAAGAGTAGTTAGGTCACAGCTGGAGTACTGTGGACAGTTCTGTTTGTTTCCAGAGGAAGGATGTCATGTATTAGAAAAGATTCACCAGGATGTGGCCTGGACTGGAGTGGTTTGACTACAAAGTCGATACTGGATTAGTGGTGCTGGAAGAGCACAGCAGTTCAGGCAGCATCCAAGGAGCAGCAAAATCTATGGTTGTTTTCCTTTGCACATCTCAATCAGATCCACCCCTCAGCCTTTTTTGCTCAAAGTTCTGAGGGGCATAGATAGGCTAAATGGGGATAACTTTTCTCCACATGGTAGCGAGGTCAGTAACCACGTATAGTTTGAAGGTAAGGAGCAGGACTTTTGATGTGGGAACCCTCAAAGCATTTAAGAACTACAACACTAATGAACACATGAAATGCTATTGATATAAGGACATGGGCCAAGTGCTGGAAAATGGATTCGACTGGATGGAAGTTTGATGACTGCTGCAGACAGTGGGATCAGAGCTTCTTTCCGTGCTGTAAAAAACTCATGTTTAACCTTCTAATGTTATCAACATTCAGAATACCCGAAATTTTCTCCAGTTAAGCTGATTACCACTCTCAGCTTTCTCTTGGAATTGAAATGCAACTTTAAAATCCCCTGCTAGGCTACACTTCTACAAATAACATGTTTCCCTTATTTTGAGAGTCATTGAACCATGGTTAATACTGTGATTTTACTACTGACTAGCGTGAGGAGGCAGGTATGGAACCCGTGCTGTCTGTTATTCTGAACCACACACTAGTCATCTAGCCAACCGAGCTAACTGCCTATTTACTCTCTCAATACTATTCAGAGTTTTGAACACCTCGATTATATCGCTCTTAACCTTCTCTACTTTTCAGTATGACAAGCCCAGCTTCTCCCCTCTCTCCACAGAATTGAAATCCTTCTCTCAGGTACTATTCTAGTAAATCTTCTCCATATCGGTGCCAGCATTTATGTGCAAGTACTGCTTGGTTTCTAAATTCTAACTTCCTTAAATGTTTGTGTGAAAACTGAATATTTTTCAGGCCAAATGTCAGGGAGCTGACTTTTACATGGGTCATATTTTTGAGGCATTGACAGTATGATTTAGGCCTAAAAAATTACTCAATTCAGTAAAATAAAAGCAAAAACACAAAAGAATACACCTGATAAATATATCCTGGTAATATGATTGAAATTTACATACAGTCTCAGGGAGAGACGTGTGGGTCCAAGACTACTATTTTGATGAGTTTTGAGGAAGATTGTACCTCAGGTTCTGGATTTAGGTTTGTTCGCTGAGCTGGAAGGTTTATTTTCAAACACTTCGTCACCATACTAGTTAGCATCTTTAGTGAGCCTCTGGACAAAGCACTGCTGATGATTCTTACTTTCTTTTCATATGTTTGGGTTTCCTTGGGTTGGTGATGTCATTTCCTATTGTGATGGCATTTCCTGTTCTTTTTCTCAGGGGGTGGTAGATGGGGTCTAACTCGATGTGTTTGTTGATAGAGTTCCGGTTGGAATGCCATGCTTTAGGAATTCTCGTGCACGTCTCTGTTTGGCTTATCCTAGGATGGATGTGTTGTCCCAGTCGAAGTGGTGTCCTTCCTCATCTGTATGTAAGGATACTAGTGAGAGAGGGTCATGTTGTTTTGTGCCTAGTTGATGTTGATGTTGATGTTCATGTATCCTGGTGGCTAGTTTTCTGCCTGTTTGTCCAACGACTGTCAGACTACTCAGACTCCTTGGCATCATGGTAGCCCACAAACCCTCTAAAACAGCAGCTAATGAACTTGAAAGATCCTATACAGAAAACAAGCAAAATTGAGCTCATTTACAAAATACCGTTCAAGGACTGTAACAAACACTACTGTAACATCAGTGCTTCACTGGAAGCTCACTGATGATGTTACCTACTATGGTGATGAAACATCTGAAAACTAATCTTCCAGCTCAGCGAGCTAACTTACATCCAGCATTCAAAGCAGTACGGTGAAGGTTTATTTGATTTATCTGGAATGAGTGGATTGCTTTCCGCAGCAAGGCTAGACCAGTATCCTGTGAAGATTAGAGTCCGAGGTGACTTCATTGAAACATGTAAGATCCTGAGGGTACTTGACTGGGTAGATATAGAAAGGAGATTTCCTGTGGTGGGAGAATAAAGAACTACAGGTCAGATTTAAAAATAGGGAGATGCTCATTTAAAACAAATGATTTCTTTTCTTTCAGACAGTTCAGTGCCTTTGGAATTTGCTTCCTCCAAAAAAGGGAGTGGCTACAGATTCTTGATTACCAAAGGGATGGAAAATTATCAGAGATATGCAGAAAAATAGAATTAAAGTTAAAATGCAATCAGCTATGATCTTGTTGAATGGCAGATCAGGCTTGAAGGGCCGAGTGGCCTATTCTTGTTCCTTGTTCGTGTGTTCCCAACAAAATATAAATATCATAATGAATTAATTTCTCATTGAAATCTTTCAAGATCACTCTGACCACTATCTGAATTGTTAAACAATCCACTCCATTAGCCTGGTAATATAACATCACCGCATGGATTTTCCTCATCTTTATCATTAGTTGCATCTTTAGATAACTTTAGCATCACCATTCTACACCATCCTTAATTCTAATAAACACATATTTGATATTTCACATTATAACAGCGATCCTTTAACAATATTGGGATCTAGTTCAATCCATGTACCTGTGGCCTTAATCGCATTATCACTAGACAATCAATCCAGAGGCCCAGGAAGGTGCTGGGAATCCCGATTCCAACCCTGCCGTCATCAAATGGTGGAACTCGAATTCAATAGAAATGTGGGGTGTAATGTCTAATGATGACAATTGTTGCTTTTAAATCTAGGTTGTTAATGTCCTTTGGGGAAGGAAACTGCCAGCCTTACCTGGTCTGACTTATATGGGACTCCAGGCCCACAACAATGTCGTTGACTCTTAATTGCATTCTGGGGCAATTAAGGATGGGCAGTGATGCCCATGACCAATGAATGAATCGCTTTTCTTAAAAAAAAGACATTTGATGGTGCTCTCCCATTTCCATCTTTAGTGAATGTTTTCTTGCCTTCCAATATCCAATGTTTCCACATCCTTTTAGATACTGCCTTTTATACACCTTTTGTATACACAGAGTCAATGAAGGGTGCTGCCGGAAAAAGCACAGCAGGCCACGCAGCATCAGAGGAGCAGGGGAGTCGACATTTCAAGTTGGAACCTTTCACCCGACCTGAAACATTGACTCCCCTACTCCTCTGACGCTGCTTGACCTGCTGTGCTTTTTCCAGCTCCACATGTTACCAACTCTGAGTTTCCAGCATCTGTAGTCTTAATTATCTCCTATTTATATATACTGTCAAGAGGCTGAATAATAGTTGAGACTGCCAGGGATTGCTGCCACTTTGTTGGTTGACCTTGCACCACAGACTGCACAATTGACAAGGTCGGATTCGTACATACCCCTTATGAGCAAACCTTTTTCTTCATTCGTGGTCTTTAGTCCATTTCTCACGATCATCTTCATCCATCCATCTTTCTCAGGATCATGACTGGCAGCACCTTTTCTGATATTTTCTTTGGGAGACTTTTATGTTTGACTATCACTAACAGGTTTAGGTTTATACCAACTGTCATACAAGGAATGATTGTGAACTGTTTTCTCATAGACCATCATGTTTGCACTGGCATTGGTAACAGCCTTGTTTGCTGGGTCATTGATGTTTCATCCCTCAGCCAATCAATCACATTTGTTTTCTAAGCTTTGTATGACTGAACAGTGGAATTTATCAATGAGATCAGGTCGCAGATGCTGTGACTTTCAGTCTTCTGATTACATCTTTTTGAGTATCTTTTGCTGGTTCTGACCTGAAGCTGAGCTAGAATTCCAAAAGACCATCTTTTTTCCCACTTCTCTGAGGACACAGTCTGATGCGTATGACACTCGTTAAGCAATTCCGCCACTTATTTCTCCAATTTAAGTTATTTCTCAAAGGCATTTGGTACCTATAGTCTTGTGATTGTCTAGGAGATTGTCACTGGAATTGGCAGGGGGAAATCTAAAGGTTCCCGCAAGTTGCTTTAAAATTAATGAACAAAGTTAATTACCAGTGTTTTGGACCAGACCAGACTCCCTCAAAATATGTTAAGAAGGTAGCCTAGACCCTAAACCTTTGCTTATTTTAAAGGAAACTGTCAGGTGTTATGTTCCAGATGCAGTTTGACTGTTCAAAACTACTTGACGTTAAACAAAACACAGTTTATTCAAACACTATAGTTAAAATACAACAAAAGAGAGAGCAACTGGAATAACTTAACTCTATTGAAAAACTTAACACAGCAATCGCTATAGTAACTATTACTAATCAACTGTTCCAACGTACTAACATCCCATAAACACATTTGGCAAAAGGCAAATTCAGAACAGATTGTCACCTATACAACTCCCGTACAAGTCAGAGAACCCTACGCTTGTGGCTGTACCGGAGAGAGGGAAATAATTGCTTCTACCTCTTCAAGACTCCAACAGCAAATGCTGAAAGGTACACTAAAGATCCTGGTTCTATGGGCTGGAGCTTGACCACACTCATTCAGGCTGCTTATATTGTTCTAAATTGTTTAGAAAACACCCTAGGCGACACAAGTTATTTATCTTCTTATAGATTGTTTGGCATCCATCCCCCAATCTCTCTCTGAAAGAAATCGGGATAAAACACACTTCTTAAAGCCACAGTGTAGTCACACCAGTAAGTAATTAATAATTACAATGCAGATTGATCCCTGAAAACCTAAGGTTGACTTTTACATGAGTGAGACAAAGAAAGTATATTCCTGTACGCTAAAAACTGATTTTCTTGTACCTGAATCTATAGCATTATATGGTATTTGTAGGTTTCTCAACTGAGATCTCCTCTTCACTCCGTCAGAGAGTCATTAAGTCATAGTGATGTACAGCACGGAAACAGACCCTTCGATCCAACCCGTCCATGCAGACCAGATATCCCAACCCAATCTAGACCCACCTGCCAGCACCTGGCCCGTATCCCTCCAAACCCTTCCTATTCATATTCCATCCAGATGCCTTTTAAATCTTGCAATTATACTAGCCTCTACCACTTCCTCTGGCAGCTCATTCCATACACCCACTAGCCTCTGAGTGAAAAAGTTGCCCTTGGGTCTCTTTTATATCTTTCCCCTCTCCCCTAAACCTATGCCCTCTTGTTCTGGATTCCCCCACCCCAAGGAAAAGACTTTGTCTATTTATCCTATCCATGCCCCTCATGAGTTTATAAACCTCTATAAGGTCATCCCTCAGCCTCTGACTCTCCAGAGAAAACAGCTCGAGCCTATTCAAACTCTCCCTATAGCTCAAATCCTCCTCCCCTGGTAACATCCTTGTAAATCGTTTCTGAACCCTTTCAAGTTTCACAACATCTTTCCGATAGGAAGGAGACCAGAATTGCACGCAATGTTCCAACAGTGGCCTAACCAATGTCTTGTACAGCGGCAACATGACCTCCCAACTCCTGTACTCAATACTCTGACCAATAAAAGAAACCATACCAAATGCCTTCTTCATGATTTCATGCACATTTTCCAATAGCTTTAACGATGTCTGAATTTCTGTTCACTGGAGACTGAGAGTTTCTTTTATACTGTGCTTTTTGTGATCAATATTTCACGCTGTTCATGTGTTCTTTCAGACTAAAACGTGCACATCGAAGGTTGTTCCAAAGATCAAACTGGAACCTCATGAGGTGGATCAATTCCTCAATCTGGCTCCAAAAGAAGGTGAGATGCATAATTAATAAACTGAGGCATTGTTCCATGCCCTTTGAACTGTAGCACATACTCAAGTTGTGCTGAGTGATTAGTCAATTAATTCTTCATGGGAAATCATTCGGACAGTGGAACTTAAAGTTAAATTTGATCAAGTATAATCTGGAATACTGCACATTGACTGAAGAAAGTACTATACAAAGAATCTTAACGCTACATATTCAAGGTGTATAATAATGATGTGTAGGGACACGAAGCTGTTGCACCAGGGTTTTGCAAAATAAAAATTGGAGGAATGCAAGCCAATCAACTTAGTTTCCTCCATTCGCAATGTGTAAAATGTGTCTTAGTCTCTGTGGATGTCATTTTTCTCCTAATGAAGATAACTATCAGCAAACCAAGAAGAATAAAGTCTGTTAAAAAAAATCCCTGACAAGTGAGATAATCTCAGAATCTAAATATAAACTTGCAGATTTGAATCAGTTGCATTGCAAGCTACTGCTGTCTGTGGACATCAGAGTCATACAGCTATACAACATGGAAACAGACCCTAAGGTCAAACTCATCCATGTTGACCAGATATCCTAACCTAATCTAGTCCCATTTGTTAGCACTTGGACCATATCCCTCTAATCCCTTCCTATTCATATACCCATCCAGATGCCTTTTAAATGTTTTAATTTTACCAGCCTCCACCACTTCCTCTGGCAGCTCATTCCATACAGCCACTGCCCTCTGTGAGAAAGTTGCCCCTTAGGACCCTTGTAAATTTTTCCCCTCTCACCCAAAACCTATTGCCTCTAATTCTGAGCTCCCCTGCCCAGGGAAAAGGCTTTGTCTAATTACCCTATCCACGCCACTCATTATTTTATAAACCTCTATAAGGTCGCCCTTCAGTCTCCGACGTCCAGGGAAATAGCCACAGTCTATTCAGCCTCTCCCTATAGTTCAAATCCTCCAATCCTGGCAACATCCTTGTAAATCTTTTCTAAACCCTTTCAAGTTTCACAACATCCTTCCAATGGGAGGGAGACCAGAATTACAGACAATATTCCAAAAGTAGCCTAACTAGTGTCCTGTACAACTGCAACATGACCTCCAAATTCCTATACTCGATGCTCTGTCGAATAAAGGAAAGCATACCAAATGCCGCCTTCACTATCCTATCTAATTGCAACTCCACTTTCAAGGAACTGTGAACCTGCACTCCATCTTACCACTAAGTGTATAATCTGCTCTGATTTGCCTTTCCAAAATGCAGTGCCTCACATTTACCTAAATTAAACTCCACCCACCTTTCCTCAGTCCGTTGGTCCATCTGATCACATCAAGACAAATTCAGGCTTGTTTGTGATTGCTACATGTGAAAGCAGTCTGGCCACAGTCATGGATAAGGATCACAAATGCGTGGTGACCAATCAGCCAAGGTGTAGGAGAGTGATGGATGCTTACTGACTTAGACTATAGTTGCTTGAGCCTTGAGGAAGGGAACAGAACAAAAAAAAAAGATATTTAAACAAAATCAGGAAACCAAAATGACCAGAGATCTCCTGTGCTCATTGTGTATTAACTATCTTTACTTGCAGTTGGTGGGGTTCTGGAAAAGTTGACTCCCCAGAGCCTGTCCACCATGTACAATCAATGAGTGTGGTGGAATCCTTTCCACTTGCTTAGATGAGTGCAGCTTTAATGACGGTCAGTAAGTTCAATACTGTCCAGAACATTGCAGCCTAATTGATTGGCACTCTATCCGTCACCTTAAACATTCACTCCCCCCGCTGTGAATGCAGTGGTAGCATTGCAACAACTCACTCAGGTTCCACCTAGAAAAACCAGACCAGCAGATGAGTGGAAAGACCACAATCTACATGTTTTCCTCCAAGCCAGGTGCAGTTCTGACTTGGAGATATATTACTGTTCCCTCACTGACACTGGGTCAAAATCCTGGATGTCCCTTTCTCGCAGCACTGTGGGTGGACCAACATCTGGCTGAAATTGTTAAAGAACACAGCTCAACACTACCACCTCAAGGACAATGATGGAGGGACAGTAATTATTAGTCTAGCTACCGACACCCACATTCCATTTTTTTTATTAGTTCATACGACAGTCTCCATGAATGTGGATCTTTTATCTTTGCTGTAAATCTTCAAGGTAATGTACATTTTAAGTACAGGTTATCTGACATTCCTAACTCCCCCTCATATTACTATTGGGCATGTGGTGGATTATGTACGTGATCCACACTCAGTGTGTACCTAAAATATTATGCAAAAAAATTCACTCAGTTGACTTACGACATTTTGATGATCTCTCTGCATTTATTGGGAATGGAAAACTTGTTTCTTTCAGTTTTTTACAAGCCACGTTTCCAGTTCTATATGACGGTTGGCCACGATGACTGCACTTTCAGTTTTCCTTCATGACTTTATATCCTTCATTTCATCATCAACCATGTTTTCCAGCAGAGTACATGCATCTTATAATGCTCTGTGCAAGAATTTTCTTTTACTCCATCGTGAAACTCTCTTCCTATGCTCTTTGTTGTAAGGTTTGTTGTTCACGTCTCCTGCACATCTGAAGAGCGTACGAGAGAGAACTTGATTTTTTTAAAACTTGGGATGGCATGACTGTGTGAATTTTTGATTCTGCCCCTCACTGTGTTCCTGCTATCAACAATAGGACTTTATACTGTGGGGTTCTGCTTTTCACTGAGGCATCCCAATAAATAGGAAAAGCAAGACCATCCAATCATTTTTTTTGTACATCTTGTTACAGAGAGTTTAGGTTGAGAAAAACTGTATTTCGCTCTTGCATACCCTACCCGCCCCCTCTCCT